>NC_092166.1:14077830-14347830 GCF_045791955.1 Oncorhynchus clarkii lewisi | reverse complement strand
CACTGCTTGACTATTCTTTTTATAATTCCACTGTACTTTATGTTCCTATAAAAAATAATTATTCATGAAGTCACAGAAACTGTAACTTTTATTTTCTGTGAATTGCCTCTCTGTGACTTCTGTGTCTTTCCTCACTGGAAAGTGATTGCAATGACTGCATTTGTATAGCGCCATTCCACCTACAGTAGGTTCTCAAAGCACTGAACAAACATGTAAACGCAACATGCAGCAATTTCTAAGATTTTACTGAGTTACAGTTAGTGTAAGGAATTCAGTCAATGTAAATAAATTCATTAGGTCCTAATCTATGGATTTCACATGACTGTGAATACAGATGTGCATCTGATGGTAACAGATGCCTTAATAAAAAAGGTATCAGCGTGACACATCTCCTTCGTATAGAATTGATCAGGCTGTTGATTGTGGCCTGTGGAATGTTGTCCTACTCCTCTTCAATGGCTGTGCGAAGTTGCTGGATATTGTTGGGAATTGGAACGCGCTGTCATACACGTCAATCCAGAGCATCCCAAACTGCTCAATGGGTGACATGTCTGGTAAGTATGCAGGCCATGGAAGAACTGGGACATTTTCGCTTCCAGGAATTGTTTACAGATCCTTGCGACATGGGCCCTGCATTATCATGCTGAAACATGAGGTGATGGTGGCGGATGAATGGCACAACAATGGGCCTCAGGATCTCGTCACGGTGGCTCTGTGCATTCAAATTGCTATTGATGAAGTGCAGTTGTGTTCGTTATCCGTTGCTTATGCCTGCCCATTCCATAACCCCACCACCGCCATGGGGCACTCTGTTCACAACGTTGACATCAGCAAACCTCTTTACCCACACAACTTCATACATGCTGTCTGCCATCTGCCCGGGACAGTTGAAACTGGGATTCATCCGTGAAGAGCACACTTCTCCAGGGTGCCAGTCGTCATCTAAGGGGAGCAATCGTCCTCAGAAGTCGGTTATGACGCCGAACTGCAGTCATGTCAAGACTCTTGTGAGAATGACGAGCACGCAGATCATCTTTCCTGAGACGGTTTATCACCGTTTTTTTTTCCAGAAATTCTTTGGTTGTGCAAACCCACAGCTGTCCGGGTGGCTGGTCTCAGACAATCCCACAGGTGAAGAAGCCGGATATGGAGGTCCTAGGCTTGTGTGGTTACACGTGGTCTGGGGTTGTGAGGCCGTACTGTCAAATTATCTAAAATGACGTTGGAGGCGGCTTATGGTAGAGAAATTAATATTCAATTCTCTGGCAACAGCTCTAGTGAACATTCTTGCAGTCAGCATGACAATTGCGCGCTCCCTCAAAACTTGAGACATCTTTTGTATTGTGTTGTGTGACAAAACTGCACATTTTAAAGTGGCCTTATCTTGGATTATCTTGGCAAAGGAGAAATGATCACTAACAGGGATGTAAACAAATTTGTGCACAACATTTGAGAAAAATAAGCTTTTTGTGCATAGGGAACACTTCTGGGATCTTTTATTTCGGCTCATGAAACATGGGACCAACATTTTTGCGTTTATATTTTTGTTCACCGCCAATGTGTAGCACACACTTGGGTGATGCACGGCAACCATTTTGTGCCTGAACGCTCACCACATATCAGCTATCATGGAGAGGTGAGGAGTGATACATGTCAATTGGGAATCAGGGACTTTTAAAGACCACAGAGAGACAGCACCCTATGCAGGGCAAGTATCTCCTTCAATGCCCTTGGATCTCCTTAGACCAGAGGGAAAAGTGTCCCATCCAGGGACTGACCAGGACCGACCCCGCGTAGCTTCAGAGGCAAGCCAGCAGTGAGATGCAGGGTGGTCTGCTGCTGGCTATAAAATGCTGTTTTCTCCAAATAAGACAAAGACTGTGAAAATGACCACAAACTTTCACTTGTGGAGCCTACAACTTAGTGTGAAAGATTTGACATCCCTGTCAGATTCACACATACACATTCATTCATCACTTCCATATTACAACCACACCTTGGACTGTTTGTTATTTCTCTAGTTTTTCACTGCACTAACATCTGATTGTGTTTTCGCTGTCACCGCTTCGTTTATTAAATTACGTTTTGAATGAGCTCATGCTGTAACATCTTTCCAGGCCTTTCCAATCTGTCTGTTCAATTACATGACAGATGATGTTGAGAGAGTTTGTGGCAGTACACAGTTACGACTTTGCTTAACATTGTTTTTGTAACAATAATTACAAGACTGTAAGCCCCATATAATTTTTAGACACAGTTATGGTAGTGAGAAGGATACTGTACTCTTTGAATTAACAAAGTAGTTGTGTTGATTGATTTTTTTTTATTTCAGGGGGTGGATCAGCTTTAATATTGTGGCTACATTGTTGCTTCCATCAATATAATTGTCTGCATCCTTTCCAATCTGCCATTTATTTTTTGGGTAAATGTTTATATCTATATGCAGTTGAAGTCGGAAGTTTACATACACTTAGGCTGGAGTCATTAAAACTAATTTTTCAACCACTCCAAAAATGTATTTTTAACAAACTATAGTTTTGGCAAGTCGGTTAAGACATCTACTTTGTGCATGACACAAGTAACTTTTACAACAATTGTTAACAGACAGATTATTTCAATGTATCACAATTCCAGTGGGTCAGAAGTTTACATACACTATGTTGACTGTGCCTTTAAACAGCTTGGAAAATTCCAGAAAATTATGTCATGGCTTTAGAAGCTTCTGATAGGCTAATTGACATCATTTCAGTCAATTGGAGGTGTACCTGTGGATGTATGTAACGGCCGTTGGCGGTGGAAGGTGAGGACCAATGCGCAGCGTGGTAAGTGTTTTTATAAAGTAATAGAACACTGAACAAAAACAACAAAGTGAACGAACAAAACCGAAACAGTTCTGTCTGGTGCAGAATACAAATACTCAACAGAAAATAATCACCCACAAAACACAGGTGGGAAAAGGCTACCTAAGTATGATTCTCAATCAGAGACAACTAACGACACCTGCCTCTGATTGAGAACCATACCAGGCCAAACACAAAACACAACATAGAAAAACGAACATAGACAACCCACCCAACTCACGCCCTGACCAAACTAAAACAAAGACATAACAAAGGAATTAAGGTTAGAACGTGACAATGTATTTCAAGACCAACCTTCAAACTCAGTGCCACTTTGCTTAACATCGTGGGAAATCAAAAGAAAATCAGCCAAGACCTCAGAAAAATAATCGGAGACCTCCACAAGTCTGGTTCATCCTTGGGAGCAATTTCCAAACGCCTGAAGGTACCAAGTTCATCTGTACAAACAATAGTACGCAAGTATAAACACCATTGCCGTCATACCGCTCAGGAAGGAGACGAGTTCTGTCTCCTAGAGATGAACGTACTTTGGTGGGAAAAGTGCAAATCAATCCCAGAACAACAGCAAAGGACCTTGTGAAGATGCTGGAGGAAACAGCTACAAAAATATCTATAGTATCTAACAGTAAAACGAGTCCTGTATCGACATAACCTGAAAGGCCGCTCAGCAGTGAAGAAGCAACTGCTCCAAACCGCCATAAAAAAGCCTGACTACGGTTTGCAACTGTACATGGGGACAAAGATAGTACTTGTTGGAGAAATGTCCTCTGGTTTGATGAATCAAAAATAGAACTATTTGGCCATAATGACCATCGTTATGTTTGGAGGAAAAAAGGGGGCCTTGAAAGCCGAAGAACACCATCCCAACCGTGAAGCACGGGGATGGCAGCATCATGTTGTGGGGGTGCTTTGCTGCAGGAGGGACTAGTGCACTTCACAAAATAGATGGCATCGTGAGGGAGGAAAATGATGTGAATATATTGAAGCAGCATCCCAAGACATCAGTCAGGAAGTTAAAGCTTGGTCGCAAATGGGTCTTCCAAATGGACAATGATCCCAAGCATACTTCCAAAGTTGTGGCGAAATGGCTTAAGGACAACAAAGTCAAGGTATTGGAGAGGCCATCACAAAGCCCTGACCTCAATCCCATAGAAAATTTGTGGGCAGAACTGAAAAAGCATGTGAGAGCAAGGAGGCCTAATAACCTGACTCCGTTACACCAGCTCTGTCAGGAGGAATGGGCCAAAATTCACCCAAATTATTGTGGGAAGCTTGTGGAAGGCTACCCGAAATGTTTGAACCAATTTAAACAATTTAAAGCAATGCTACCAAATACTAATTCAGTATATGTAAACTTCTAACCAACTGGGAATGTGATGAAAGAAACAAAAGCTGAAATAAATCATTCTCTCTACTATTATTCTGACATTTAACATTCTTAAAATAAAGTGCAGATCCTAACTGACCTAAGACAGGGAATTTTTACTAGTGCCTTGTTGCAAACAGGATGCATGTTTTGGAATATGTTTATTCTGTACAGGCTTCCTTCTTTTCACTCTGTCAATTAGGTTAGTATTGTGGAGTAAATACAATGTTGTTGATCCATCCTCAGTTTTCTCATGTCACTACCATTAAACTCTGTAACTGTTTTAAAATCACCATTGCCCTCATGGTGAATTCCCAGAGCTGTTTCCTTCCTTTCCGGCAACTGAGTTAAGAAGGACACCTGTATCTTTGTAGTGGCTGGGTGTGTTGTTACACCATCCAAAGTGTAATAAATAGCTTCACCATGCTCAAAGGGATATTCCCGGGTGTGCTTTTTTAATCTTTACATATCTACCAATCGGTGCCCATCTTTGTGAGGTTGACTATGTGTGGGGTACAGAGAGGGGGTAGTCATTCAAAAATGTAAAAACAGAATGAGTCCATGCAACTAATTATGCGATTTGTTAAGCACATTTTTACTCCTGAACTTACTTAGGCTTGCCATGAAGGGGTTAAATACTAATAAACTCAAGATATTTTAGCTTTACATTTTTTATACATTTATATAAATGTTCTAACAAAATTCCACTTTCACGTTATGAGGTATTGTGTGTAGATCAGTAACACAAAATCTAAATTTAATACATTTTAAATTCAGGCTGTAATATAACAAAATGTGGAAAAAGTAAAGGGTTGTGAATAGTTTCTGAAGGCATTGTATAGTTATATTTGAATAAATATACATATATACATAATGATTGAACTTAAACTAAAATAAATTATTTTTCAACTGCGTTATGATGGTGCTGATGTGATCTGCCTCATTATTGTCCTCATCAAATAATAATTTTGTTTTATTGTTTATTTGCACATTTTGTTGGACCAAAGTCTTATATTAAACACATTCCGTCACTGTAGGCTACTAGTCATGTACTGTTGAAATTAGTTTCTTTGCAGTGAAACAATTATGTTGGATATTTCATTACCTGTCAATGACAGAAATATTACCGTAATAAACATTTCACTGATGACATCATTGATCTGGCCTTTCTTACTATAACATTTCTGAGTAAGAATGGTGTTTCTTTATAGAAAGATCAAAAAAACAGGGAATTTCAACAACAACATCAGATGGCGCCAGATTGCTAGTCTTGCTAATACCAGCCTCTCTACGTCCTGGACTTGATGGGTCTGCACATCAGCCAGGCTACCAGATTACTAGTCTTGCTAATACCAGCCTCTCTACGTCCCGAACTTGATGGGTCTGCACATCAGCCAGGCTACCAGATTGCAACCAAAACATCAACACTTTGATAACTGTGTTCTTTCTGATTTTCTGATTAAATCTTCCTGCTCACACGCAAGGGGTGAATTTCTGAGGTGCTAACTTGAATTCTTTAGGACGGAAAGAGTTGAGTAGTTAGTCAACATTTTGTCCACAGAAATCCGAGTGTTTTGGCTAAGAGCTTTGACCGATGACAAACATTCATGTGATAAACAGAAGCTGTCTCAGTTTTGAAAGGCTAACCGGTCTTTAGCAGAGGAAAGAGTATTCCGATTTTTTTCCTGACTACACTCCCAAGGCAAATAAAACATGGTATGGTGTGAACTGAATATTACAGACAATATCCCTGTGTCTTTGGATGATGGTATTATGGTGTGAACTGAATATTACAGACAATATCCCTGTGTCTTTGGATGATGGTATTATGGTGCGAACTGAATATTACAGACAATATCCCTGTGTCTTTGGATGATGGTATTATGGTGCGAACTGAATATTACAGACAATATCCCTGTGTCTTTGGATGATGGTATTATGGTGGCGGTGTCATCCTTAACTTTGAGACTGTGTGTGGGATTGACATTGTTCTTTAGAGATGCCTCTGATCCCAGGAATAGTATTTTAGCAAATGCACACCAATAGAGTACTCCTGTTCTGAAAATAGTTCTTAACCGCACCCTGTTTGGAAAGGTTACCAGGGGTTACTGTGATTGTCTGTTTGGATGGCTGTAGTTGTTGTTTCCTGATGAAGGAATAATGGATACATGTGGGTTTCAGATGTAAGTAGGAATTCAAGCCAAAAAACACAGCTCTTCCCACATCAAGGATGCCCACAGGGCCTGCCTGACTTGGCATCACTTCTTTACTTTACCACAGCCCCCCCCCCCCCCCCCCCACACACACACACACACACACACACACACACACACACACACACACACAGGATGTGCAGCTGTTTTCAATTGCTATTGGCACAAGTAACCTCTCTTGAGCAGAGACTCATTGTAAAATATCTGAGATGCTTAATTTGAAATGTTTCATAAGATTACAACTGGCTCCACTGACAAGCGTGGAAATGAACTTCACTGTAACATCTGGTATCTTGCTGTTCTGCTATAAAAAGGAAGGAATGTAAACACCTCGCTTTCCCTGGGGTCATTGCAGATTGGGACCAGGCTAGCTTCCCCTGATTTGACTCAATAGTTCCATAGCAGCAGATATTTAACAAATAATTGCAAAACAAGTGATCAAATCTTGTGATAACAAGGTGAGACACTTTCTGCCCCCCCCCCCCCCCTCTCTCCCTCTATCTGTCTCTCTCTCATATGGAGAAGGCACTCGTCTCCTGTGAGGCGGCATGAGAGTTGTTGAAGGACATCTCCACAGCTTGCTCCTCCCTTCTCCTTGTCCTTCCTCCAAATGCCTTGGCTGCTTTCAGTACGTGTTTTCTAAAGGAGGACCCTAGGAAGGCGTAGAGTAGTGGGTTGAGACAGCAGTGGGTCAGAGCCAGGCTCTCAGTGACCTGCGCCACCCGGTCCAGGGCCTTACTCACACCGCAGTGGGTCACCAGCGTGTAGGTAGAGTCCATCGCCCGGCATATCTTCACAGCGTTGTAGGGCAGCTGGGTGACCACGGACACCCCCACCACGACCAGTAACACCCGGATAGCGCTCAGCCTCCTCCCCCTACTCTCCACTGGGAGTCGCCCCAATGCACGCCCAACGTTGAAGTAACACCACGCCATCACCAGGAGCGGCACCAGGAATCCCAACAGCACCTCCACCATCTCTAGGCAGGCCTTGACCTCCTGGGCCAGACTGGGCGGGTAGACAGCCAAACAGACCCTTCTCCCGGAGGTCTTGCTCACCGTGGAGAACAGCAGGTCTGGAAGACCCAGGAGGAAAGCCACAGCCCACACCCCCAGGCAGACCTTCCCATAGTGAGCCCGGGTGAAGACCCTGCCTAGCCTTCCCTGGTTCCTTCCCTCCGCTCTAATAGATGCTAGGTAGCGGTCTATGCTAACACAGGCAAGCAGCAGCATGCAGCAGGTGAAGTTGATGGTGTAGCAGGCAGAGACTAGCTTACAGAGAGGCAGGCCCAGCTCCCAGCCCCGCACCGCGTCTGCAGCCCAGAAGGGCAGGGTTAGGAGGAGGAGGAGGTCGGCTACGGCCAGGTGGACTAGGAAGGCGTCCATCATGGTTCTCCTCAGACGTTTATGGTAGGCGTAAACAGATAGCACCAGGGAGTTCCCGGCTAGCCCAACTGCCACACAGACTGAGTACACCACAGGGAGGAAGAGTCCAGCGAAGGAGCGCACGTCAGCCTTCTCACACACAGTGTGGTAGTCCTCATAGCTGTAGTTCAGGGTTAGGTTGTCATAGTAATCGTAGTCCTCGACCAGATCCATGTTGGAGGGATATCTGTATCTGTAGGACAGAGCAGGAGGATTAGGATGGTGTACTGAGAGTCAGTAGTCTGTGCAGCAAATTCAAATTGAATCAAACTTTATTGAAAGTGAAAGTAAAATAGAAGGAATGTAAAAACCTCAATGTCCCCGGGTCATTGTTAACCACATGTGGGGACAACAGTTGGTGTCACACCCAAGGGTTGGTGTAGAAACAAAATGTGGTTTTGAGCTACAGAGTTGAGCATGAATCTACTAGTGATTTCGTGCTAGATCCTTTCTGATTACTGAAATGCTTTTCCCACAGGTGTAGGATCTTATTTTGATAATTTTTCTTTTGCTGAAAATGTTCCTGCAAATGTCGATGAGCTTCATGATTTAAAGAAATTCACAAAAGGCCGCACTAACACACAGTTGTATTAACATTATTGCACCTTTCATGTAGCCAGTGCTTGACTTGGACGGATCTACTTTTGATCTAATATTCCTGCCCAAGACAATCACTGAATGTAGCCTAATTTTGACCAGCTAATAGCCTAACCACAGATCAGCTAATAGCCTAACCACAGACCAGCTAATAGCCTAACCACAGACCAGCTAATAGCCTAACCACAGACCAGCTAATAGCCTAACCACTGACCAGCTAATAGCCTAACCACTGACCAGCTAATAGCCTAACCACAGACCAGCTAATTGCACAACCACAGACCAGCTAATAGCCTAACCACTGACCAGCTAATAGCCTAACCACTGACCAGCTAATAGCCTAACCACTGACCAGCTAATAGCCTAACCACAGACCAGCTAATTGCCCAACCACAGACCAGCTAATAGCCTAACCACAGACCAGCTAATAGCCTAACCACAGACCAGCTAATAGCCTAACCACAGACCAGCTAATAGCCTAACCACAGACCAGCTAATAGCCTAACCACAGACCAGCTAATAGCCTAACCACAGACCAGCTAATAGCCTAACCACTGACCAGCTAATAGCCTAACCACTGACCAGCTAATAGCCTAACCACAGACCAGCTAATTGCACAACCACAGACCAGCTAATAGCCTAACCACTGACCAGCTAATAGCCTAACCACTGACCAGCTAATAGCCTAACCACTGACCAGCTAATAGCCTAACCACAGACCAGCTAATTGCCCAACCACAGACCAGCTAATAGCCTAACCACAGACCAGCTAATAGCCTAACCACAGACCAGCTAATAGCCTAACCACAGACCAGCTAATAGCCTAACCACAGACCAGCTAATAGCCTAACCACAGACCAGCTAATAGCCTAACCACAGACCAGCTAATAGCCTAACCACAGACCAGCTAATAGCCTAACCACAGACCAGCTAATAGCCTAACCACAGACCAGCTAATTGCCCAACCACAGACCAGCTAATAGCCTAACCACAGACCAGCTAATAGCCTAACCACAGACCAGCTAATAGCCTAACCACAGACCAGCTAATTGCCCAACCACAGATCAGCTAATAGCCTAACCACAGACCAGCTAATAGCCTAACCACAGACCAGCTAATAGCCTAACCACAGACCAGCTAATAGCCTAACCACAGACCAGCTAATAGCCTAACCACAGACCAGCTAATAGCCTAACCACAGACCAGCTAATAGCCTAACCACAGACCAGCTAATTGCCCAACCACAGATCAGCTAATAGCCTAACCACAGACCAGCTAATAGCCTAACCACAGACCAGCTAATAGCCTAACCACAGACCAGCTAATTGCCCAACCACAGACCAGCTAATAGCCTAACCACAGACCAGCTAATAGCCTAACCACAGACCAGCTAATAGCCTAACCACAGACCAGCTAATTGCCCAACCACAGATCAGCTAATAGCCTAACCACAGACCAGCTAATAGCCTAACCACAGACCAGCTAATAGCCTAACCACAGACCAGCTAATTGCCCAACCACAGACCAGCTAATAGCCTAACCACAGACCAGCTAATAGCCTAACCACAGACCAGCTAATAGCCTAACCACAGACCAGCTAATAGCCTAACCACAGACCAGCTAATTGCCCAACCACAGATCAGCTAATAGCCTAACCACAGACCAGCTAATAGCCTAACCACAGACCAGCTAATAGCCTAACCACAGACCAGCTAATTGCCCAACCACAGACCAGCTAATAGCCTAACCACAGACCAGCTAATAGCCTAACCACAGACCAGCTAATAGCCTAACCACAGACCAGCTAATTGCCCAACCACAGATCAGCTAATAGCCTAACCACAGACCAGCTAATAGCCTAACCACAGACCAGCTAATAGCCTAACCACAGACCAGCTAATTGCCCAACCACAGACCAGCTAATAGCCTAACCACAGACCAGCTAATAGCCTAACCACAGACCAGCTAATAGCCTAACCACAGACCAGCTAATTGCCCAACCACAGACCAGCTAATAGCCTAACCACAGACCAGCTAATTGCCCAACCACAGATCAAGCAACAATATGGACTAAGCAAGATTATTTTGCTGCGACAGTACCTGGTCAAATAAGATCCAACGCTTTTAGTTAACTGGACTAAATGGTGCACTTTTTTCAATTGCACCTTTTATTGAAAGTGCATTTAAATGTAAATGAACTTCACAGCAAAACAGACAGAGTAAAATAAAATGTAAGGCATAAAATAACAAGAATTACAACAAGCAGAGAGTGAGCATATGAAGACCAGAGACAGAGTGTTGAGCCACAGGCACTTTCCTATCTCCCTGCTTTTCCCTCCGCTTTGATCAAAAACATGATCGCTATGTGGTCTCTGAGCCAGTACACACACACGCAGGCACACACGCACACGCACACACATTCCACAGGTCCAGATGGAGATGCTATTTGAATTCCATTAGTGCAATCCATCCCATCTCTTTTTGTTGAGTCTTTGACCTCGTAAGGTTTGTGATAACATTGGGGGCAGTAAATCGTGTGAATGGAATCTACCTAGTTACTCATACAGGCAGGTGAGGTGGGGTTCAACTCCTGTGTCTCATGGATATTCACATGCATATACAGCACACTATAGGGGGAGTTAAAATAAATAGAAACAGAAATGTCATAGGAAACCTGTAATATCGGTTTCATTCAATAGGGTATGTGAGTGTAATGCCCATCCCAAACTTTCTCACCGGTGCTAGACCACCAGACACTAAAAAGAAAGAAAGCCTATGCAAAGATAGCCCCCTGAGAAAAAAAATAAAGCCTACACATTCACCTGAATTTAACCTTTGCATTTGGAAACAACATATTATGCCCTGGACAAGCTGTCTTTGTTTCTTTATACTGTATCGCAAAATGTACCGCTCTCACCACATTCAACAATATATTAATCTGTAGACAGATGCTTTGGCTTGCTAAGGAACATATTAACCACTAACCAGCTTCACAATGACACTGCCAGAAACACTTTTTCCACAAATCAGCCAATCCTTCAAAAATCAATAAGCCTTACCTCCTTTGCTTGTCTCCTCTCCTGCAGTAAGCTAATGGTCACCTACTGCTCCGGATCCTCCTTTTGGGATCTCAGACTCATAGCACATAACAAGGAGGGTGTTACTTTTTGAGAGAGAGAGAGAGAGAGAGAGAGAGGGAGGGGGGGGATAAGAGAGTAAGGGGGAGAGAGGTTGACAGAGACAGAGAGAGAGGGGGAAAGAGAGAGAGAGAGAGAGAGACAGAGGATTAAGGGGGAGGGAAAAAGAGACGGAGGATGAGGGGGAGAGAGAGAGAGAGAGGGAGGGGGGGCTAAGAGAGTAAGGGGGAGAGAGGTTGACAGAGACAGAGAGAGAGGGGGAAAGAGAGAGAGAGAGAGACAGAGGATGAAGGGGGAGGGAGAGAGAGACGGAGGATGAGGGGGAGAGAGAGAGAGAGAGAGAATGAGGGGGGAGAGAGAGAGAGAGACACAGAGGATGAGGGGGGAGAGAGAGAGAGACACAGAGGGTGAGGGGGGGTAGAAAGACAGAGAATGAGGGGAGAGAGAGAGAGAGACAGAGGATGGGAGAGAGAGAGAGACAGAGGATGAAGGTGGAGAGAGAGACAGATTTGGCCAGTAGATAGCAGATAGCAATACTGGGTGACTTGAAAAGTCATAGTCAATCGATTAATAATATAATTATTTTACATCATTTGAGTCAATTGTACCTGGGGATGTATTTCAAGGCCTACTTCCAAACTCAGTGCCTCATTGCTGGACATCATGGTAAAATCAAAAGAAATCAACCAAGACCTCAAAAAGAAATAGTAGACCTCCACAAGTCTGGTTCATCCTTGGGAGCAATTTCCAAATGCCTGAAGGTACCACGTTCATCTGTACAAACAATAGTACGCAAGTACAAACACCATGGGACCACACAGCCATCATACCGTTCAGGAAGGAGACGCGTTCTGTCTCCTAGAGATTAACGTACTTTGGTGCGAAAAGTGCAAATCAATCCCAGAACAACAGCAAAGGACCTTGTGAAGATGCTGGAGGAATCAGGTACAAAAGTATCTATATCCACAGTAAAACGAGATCTATATCGACATAACCTGAAAGGCCGCTCAGCAAAGAAGAAGTCACTGCTCCAAAAACACCATAAGAATGCAAGACTACGGTTTGCAACTGCACATGGGGACAAAGAAAAAGGGGGTGGCTTGCAAGCCGAAGAACACCATCCCAGCCGTGAAGCACGGGGGTGGCAGCATCATGTTGTGGGGGTGCTTTGCTGCAGGATGGACTGGTGCACTTCACAAAATAGATGGCATCGTGAGGAAAGAAAATGATGTGGATATATTGAAGCAACATCTCAAGACATCAGTCAGGAAGTTAAAGCTTGGTCGCGAATGGATCTTCCAAATGGACAATGACCCCAAGCATACTTCCAAAGTTGCATACTTCCAAACGACAACAAAATCAAGGTATTGGAGTGGCCATTACAAAGCCCTGACCTCAATCCTATAGAACATTTGTGGGCAGAACTGAAAAAGCATGTGCGAGCAAGGCGGCCTACACACCTGACTCAGTTACACCAGCTCTGTCAGGAGGAATGGGCCAAAATTCACCCAACTCATTGTGGGAAGCTTGTGGAAGGCTACCCGAAACGCTTGACCCAAGTTAAACAACTTAAAGGCAATGCTACAAAATACTAATTGAGTGTATGTAAACTTCTGACCCACTGAGGATGTGATGAAAGAATTAAAAGCTGAAATAAATAATTCTCTCTACTATTGTTCTGACATTTCACATTCTTAAGATAAAGTGGTGATCCTAACTGACCTACGTCAGGAATTGTGACACAGTTGAAGTCGGAAGTTTACATACACCTTAGCCTAATACATTTAAACTCAGTTTTTCACAATTCCTGACATTTAAGTAATTCTGCAAGAAAATGTGGCAAATAAATTAACTGGTTGTCATGTATACAAAGTGTTATGTTTGGGGCAAATCCCACACATCATATCTACAAGTAACACTCTTCATATTTTCAAGAAAGGTGGTGGCTGCATCATGTTATGGGTATGCTTGTCATCGGCAAGGGAGTTTTTAGGATAAAAATAAATGGAATAAAGATAAAAGCATGTGCAAAATCCTAGAAGAAAACAGACACTGGAAGGCAATTTGATTAAGTTGTGGAAAACACTTCAGTCATCCAAAAAGACAATGCAAAGATGCACCAAAAGAAGTGCAATGGAAGGCTGGTTAGCCAACAACAACCCCATAAGATGCACTGCACAACATAGGGGCTTCCACTCAGGCACTAACTGTTTATCTGTCCATCTTCCTCTAGAATGTAACAGTTTTCCTTCACCTGACCATCAAATATTACGGTCTGTACACTTGATGTATTCCCCTCACATGAATGATAAACTTCACTCACGGCCCCCATTTGAGCATTGTGACTCCTGGTTTTAATAGAAGGCACTCCATTTTGGTCTATGACAATTCAGACCAATAATTGTCTTACAGCAGATCAAATCATCATCCTATGGCAGATGCATTCAGCTTCTACATTCTTCATAATTCACATTTGGACAGATAGAAATGGCTGGCAGAGTCATAGCTAGGGAGGACTGGTGGATGGGAAGAATATGCCATAATAGCTGGCTAATATCTAGGGGTTGAGGACATGTCACGTGTTCAGGGTTGATACCAAAGAGATATGATTAGGAGTGCAACCATTCTCTTCAGAATAGGCAGTGCACTATGAACTGAGAAGAACCTCCGCTAAGTTAGGAAAAAGTAAAGAAACACCCTGCTGATTGCACAAACATGACGCTCAATAATTGAGGATCTGGACGTCAAACAGATCACAGACTCCTTCATTGTCGTCCAGGTTGAAGTTGTAGTCCACCCCATGCATTGGGAGACAGCCACAGCAGAGGGAACACTAACACAAAAATATTCAAATTTCACACTTTATCAAACATTCATATTGGGGGTCTTTGGAGAGACAATATTGAGAACAGCTTGATATGATATTTAGACTCTCAGCTCTAATGCATACCATCATATTATCTTTAGACTCTCAGCTCTAATGTTTACCATCATATGATATTTAGACTCTCAGCTCTAATGTTTACCATCATATGATATTTAGACTCTCAGCTCTAATGTTTACCATCATATTATCTTTAGACTCTCAGCTCTAATGTTTACCATCATATGATATTTAGACTCTCAGCTCTAATGTTTACCATCATATTATATTTAGACTCTCAGCTCTAATGTTTACCATCATATGATATTTAGACTCTCAGCTCTAATGTTTACCATCATATTATCTTTAGACTCTCAGCTCTAATGTTTACCATCATATTATCTTTAGACTCTCAGCTCTAATGTTTACCATCATATGATATTTAGACTCTCAGCTCTAATCAAATCAAATTTTATTGGTCACATACACATGGTTAGCAGATGTTATTAAGTGTAGCAAAATGCTTGTGCTTCTAGTTCTGACAGTGCAGCAATATCAACAAGTGACCTAACAATTCCACAACTGCCTAATACACACAAATCTAAGTAAAGGGATAGAATAAGAATATATATAAATATATGGATGAGCGATGACCGAGTGGCATAGGCAAAATGCAGTAGATGGTATAAAATACAGTATATACATATGGGATGAGTAATGCAAGATATGTAAACATCATTATTAAAGTGGCATTAATAAAGTGACTAGTGTTCCATTTATTAAAGTGGCCTACGATTTCAAGTCTGTATGTAGGCAGCAGCCTCTCTGTGTTAGTGATGTTTAACAGTCTGATGGCCTTGAGATTGAAAAATAGCTTCTGTCTCTCGGTCCCAGCTTTGATGCACTTGTGGACCATTTCAGTTTGTCCGTGATGTGTAAGCCGAGGAACTTAAAGCGTTCCACCTTCTCCATTGCTGTCCCATTGATGTGGATAGGTGGGTGCTCCCTCTGCTGCTCCCTCTGGAGTCCACGATCATATCCTTTGCTTTGTTGATGTTGAGTGAGAGGTTATTTTCCTGACACCACACTCCGAGTGCCCCCACCTCCTCCCTATAGGCTGTCTTGTTGTTGTTGGTGGTCAAGCCTACTACTGTTGTGTCGTCTGCAAACTTGATGATCGAGTTGGAGGCGTGCATGGCCACGTAGTCATGGGTGAACAGGGAGTACAGGAGGAGGCTGAGCACACACCCTTGTGGGGCCCCAGTGTTGAGGATCAGCGAAGTGGAGATGTTGTTTCCTACCTTTACCACCTGGGGGCGGCCCTTCAGGAAGTTCAGGACCCAATTGTACAGGTCGGGGTTGAGACCCAGGGCCTCAAGCTTAATGATGAGCTTGGAGGATAGTATGGTGTTGAATGCTGAGCTGCTAAACAGACTTCTTACATAGGTATTGCTCTTGTCCAGTGGGATAGGGCATGCTTACTTATCTTTAGACTCTCAGCTCTAATGCTTACCATCATATGACATCAGCCACACCTAAAGGACACAGAAAACATCTCTCTGTAAGAACACCACACAGGGAGTAACGCTGTTTTACTACATGGACAGACCTCAGCTCCCTCCCAAACCCAAGAGTTGGCCTCCCTCCAAGTTCCAGACGCCCATCCTCATCCTCCAACCCTCCACCGCCTCCTTCATTTGGTCTCAGGTGTCGGTTCTTTCAGCAGGCTGCCCACTTCCCCTCCCCATTGAACCCTCTCTCTCCTCCTTCAGCTGGTCTCCTGTATTGAGCTTCAGCAGGCAGCCAACTTCCCCTTCTCCCCCTCAAACCCTAATCCCTCCTTCACATTCTCTCTCCTCCTTCAGCTGGTCTCCTGTATTGAGCTTCAGAACTTCACCTCCCCTTTAACCTCCCTCCCTCACCCTCTCTCTCCTCCTTAATCTCCATTTCAAGCATGGACTGGAGCTCCTGGCCTGGGTGTCCTCCCAGAACCCCTTGCTAGTGCTGGACGCCCGTTGCAATGCCGACTAACAACTGCTGTGTCGCAGTGGAAGAGGGACAAAAGGAGTTAACAGTAGCCTGACAACTATGAGCATAGAGAAATGCTGCAGACTTAACATTGTTCCAATTCTGTCAACCACTCTCGTTGATTTTAGATACGATAACAACGATCATCTTAACCCTCTTTTAAAAAAGTCCCTTCATCCCTTAGATTACTACACGCTAAGATACCACCACCATTCACTCACATTATTACAAATGACCGTGAACTCTGAGTGAATGGCCTAGTAGTCCTTACCCATGTGTATGTCTGGTGGGGTGGAGGAGGGTGTAAGATCCTCATTGTGCCTCTGCAGTGGCGCCATCCTGTGGTCAGAGATGTGGTGTGTCAAAGGGCTGGGGGACAGGGTAGAGGCCGAGGGGAGGGGGAACCTCTGCAGGCCAAAACAGCATCATTGTGTTTACATGGTTTCTATTAATTTCCCCCCAATGTATTGCGACTGTTCAGTTTTCATCTAGATTCGTTTTCTCAGTAAAGTCCATTAAAAGGTCGCTTCAGGTGTCTGTCAGTATCGTCTAGTCTGTCGTGTCCATTGACAGGCTGCAGACAGATTGGCAGTGAGACATAAAGGGAGGATCTATGACATCACCAACGTGCTGGAGGGAATGGGGCTCATCGAGAAGAAAACCAAGAACATAATTCAGTGGAGGTGAGTCAAGCGGCTGCCTGTTGTCATCAGGCTTAATGAAGTCCCTGGATGGTGTTCATTTCCATGCAACACATCCGAATGCCCTATGCACACACACTCCCATTCAAATCCCTTCCATCCTGTCCCAGAGGGGAGAACTTGGGCTGTCAGACAGCGGAGGTGGTGGAGCAGGTAGAGGTGCTGAAGGCCTAGCTGTGTGAGCTGAAGGAGCAAGAGAAGAAGCTGGACAGCCAGAAGACCTGGCTGGAGCAGAGGATCAAACACATGAACGACGACTCCATCGCCAGCAGATATCCTTCAGCATAGCGCTTTCTCGCACTGTGGGGGAGATGAAGTAATGTCAAATCAAATCAAAATCGAATCAAATTTATTTATATAGCCCTTCTTACATCAGCTGATATCTCAACGTGCTGTACAGAAACCCAGCCTGAAACCCCAAACAGCAAGCAGTGCAGGTGTAGAAGCACGGTGGCTAGGAAAAACTCCCTAGAAAGGCCAAAACCTAGGAAGAAACCTAGAGAGGAACCAGGCTATGAGGGGTGGCCAGTCCTCTTCTGGCTGTGCCGGGTGGAGATTATAACAGAACATGGCCAAGATGTTAAAATGTTCATAAATGACCAGCATGGTCAAATAATAATAATCACTGTAGTTGTCGAGGGTGCAACAAGTCAGCACCTCAGGAGTAAATGTCAGTTGGCTTTTCATAGCCGATCATTAAGAGTATCTCTACCGCTCCTGCTGTCTCTAGAGAGTTGAAAACAGCAGGTCTGGGACAGATAGCATGTCCGGTGAACAGGTCAGGGTTCCATAGCCGCAGGCAGAACAGTTGAAACTGGAGCAGCAGCACGGCCAGGTGGACTGGGGACAGCAAGGAGTCATCATGACAGGTAGTCCTGAGGCATGGTTCTAGGGCTCAGGTCCTCCGAGAGAGAGAAAGAAAGAGAGAATTAGAGAGAGCACACTTAAATTCACACAGGACACCGAATAAGACAGGAGAAGTACTCCAGATATAACAGACTGACCCTAGCCCCACGACACATAAACTACTGCAGCATAAATACTGGAGGCTGAAACAGGAGGGGTCAGGAGACACTGTGGCCCCATCCGATGATAACCCCAGACAGGGCCAAACAGGTAGGATATAACCTCACCCACTTTGCCAAAGCACAGCGCCCACACCACTAGAGGGATATCTTCAACCACCAACTTACCATCCTGAGACAAGGCCGAGTATAGCCCACAAAGATCTCCACCACGGCACAACACAAGGGGGGGTGCCAACCCGGACAGGAAGATCACGCCAGTGACTCAACCCACTCAAGTGACGCACCCCTCCTAGGGACGGCATAGAAGAGTACCAGTAAGCCAGTGACTCAGCCCCTGTGATAGTGTGAGAGGCAGAGAATCCCAGTGGAGAGAGGAGAACCGGCCAGGCAGAGACAACAAGGGCGGTTCGTTGCTCCAGAGCCTTTCCGTTCACCTTCACACTCAATCATATGACCTACTGAAGAGATGAGTCTTCAGTAAAGACTTAGGGGTTGAGACCGAGCCTGTGTCTCTCACATGGGTAGGCAGACCATTCCATAAAAATGGAGCTCTATAGGAGAAAGCCCTGCCTCCAGCTGTTTGCTTAGAAATTCTAGGGACAATTAGGAGGCCTGCGTCTTGTGATCGCAGCGTACGTGTAGGTATGTACGGCAGGACCAAATCGGAAAGATAGGTAGGAGCAAGCCCATGTAATGCTTTGTAGGTTAGCAGTAAAACCTTGAAATCAGCCCTTGCCTTACCACGAAGCCAGTGTAGAGAGACTAGCACTGGAGTAATATGACCACATTTTTTGGTTCTAGTCAGGATTCTAGCAGCCGTATTTAGCACTAACTGAAGCATTGCAGTAGTCTAACCTAGAAGTAACAAAAGCATGGATTCATTTTTCTGCATCATTTTTGGACAGAAAGTTTCTGATTTTTCAATGTTACGTAGATGGAAAAAAAGCTGTCCTTGAAACAGTCTTGATATGTTCCTCAAAAGAAAGATCAGGGTCCAGAGTAACGCCGAGGTCCTTCACAGTTTTATTTGAGACGATTGTACAACCATCAAGATTAATTGTCAGATTCAACAGAAGATCTCTTTGTTTCTTGGGACCTAGAACAAGGATCTCTGTTTTGTCTGAGTTTAAAAGTAGAACGTTTTCAGCCATCCACTTCTTTATGTCTTAAACAAGGCTTCCACATGTGTGTGTCTGTGTTACTGACCGAAATGTACAGCTGTGTGTCATCCGCATGTGTGTGTCTGTGTTACTGATCGAAGTCATTCAACACGTGTAGTTCAAAGTTTTGCATAAGTAATGCATTGTTTTGTGAGTGATTTGTGTAGAAGTTTTGAGTTGTGTGAGTGTTTCTCAATCCAGGATGTGGCCCTAAAAGACTGGGCAAAATGTTGGATTAGAGAGAGTGAAATTTGAGATTATAGTTTTGTCCTGTGTTTGTGCAGGGTCTACTATTATTTCTAATGAGGAACGATCGCCAAGGATGAAATACTTAACCAATCCTTTACTAAAAAATGTGACGATTACATACATTAGTTACGTCAGCTCAGTTTTACGCTCTTTTGGTCTAGTTCTTCCAGTTTATAATGATTATAACTACTTTGCTCCACGTTAGTCTTAGTCCCCACTCTTTCCTTTCATTCCATGTAGCTACTTTTGGCCAGCTAATAGCCTAACCACTGATCAAGCAACATCACGTTCTAAATGTTCAAATCCTTTTGCTGCAGGATTAATTTGCTGTGACAATATAGGCCAAATTAAGATTCTACATCTGTAGATACATTTTCTGCCTTGAAATCTTTTGAGAGAATGTGACCTGATGTTTTGTTTAAACTTCACAATTACGCTAACTGATAATAAGGGGTATGATGTAAGAATAAATAAATCATATTTTACAGTAACAACCTGGTAGGTCATGAGAATAATAGTTAAACAATATATCACTTTATAGCAACTCGAATTCCCAGAAATAGTCTCCCTAAATTATTAGTAAAGGAGTGTACAGGGATTTACGTTTTTTTTTTTTGGCTGCCCAAAGATGTAAATGAGCTATTTATACGCAGAAGTGCCATATTTTAACTGCTTTTCACACACACAGGGGAGGAATCAAAAAGATCAGTACAGGAATTCTTTGTATTTTGGTCATTATCAGTTAAATAATTCTCAGAGCAGGCCAACTTACCTGACTGCCATTAATGCAATACATTGTCTGTCTTCCACTTTAACAATGGGGAGGAACCAGAAATATCAGTTTTACTGTACTGGAATTCTTTGCAGTATGGTTGTTTTCACTTTTTTTAAAGGTTCCAACCCCCAGGACGCCTCTTCCCCAGAGGTAAACAGTCGTATCACTTTCTGCGCATGTGTTAGTTTACATATGTCTCTGCCTCATATTTATTTATTTTTTAAACATTTTTTCTTTTACCCCTTTTTCTCCACAATTTCGTGCTATCCTATTGGTAATTACAGTCTTGTCTCATCGCTGCAACTCCTTTACGGACTCGGGAGAGGCGAATGTCAAGAGCTGTGCGTCCTCCGAAACATAACCCAACCAAGCTGCGCTGCTTCTTGACACAATGCCCACTTAACCAGGAAGCCAGCTGCACCAATGTGTCGGAGGAAACACCGTGCACCGGCCCGGTCGCTAGTGCGAGATGGGACAAGGACATCCCTGCCGGCCAAACCCTCCCCTAACCAGGGCGATGCTTGGCCAATTGTGCACCACCCCATGGGTCTCCCGGTCGCGGCCGGTATTGACAGAGCCTGGACTCTAAACTACAATTTGCGATGCAGTGCCTTAGACCACCTCTGTCGAGACGTCGCTCTAAGGCCCTTCTGCTAGCGTGCTAGCCCCGGCCTGCTAGCTGTCTGAATCGCTGTGTCTCCAACCAGCCCAAACACTCACTGGACACCTATTGATCACCCGGCTACGCATGCCTCTCCCTAATATCAATATGCCTGGTCCATTACTGTCCTGGTTTGTGATTGTCTTATTTCACTGTGAGCCTCTAGCCCTGCTCACTATGCCTTAACCTACCATTTAGTTCCACCTTCCACACATGCAGTGACATCACCTGGTTTAAACGTCTCTAGAGACCATATCTCTTACTCAATATCATCCTTACTTAATGCCTAGGTTTAACTCCAACGAGCTGCAGACTGTCGACGTGGCTGAATGAGGGCAGCAGCAGGGACGGGACACAGACCTACAGCCAGTGCTACAGTGGGTAGAGGCGCAGGTGAGGCCACCATGGGAAGAGGTGACAGCACTCTCACTCGCGAACAAAGGGTTGTGTTCAAGGTTTGAGAGACTGCGGCTGGCTGATGGCGTGCTACAGCGGGCATAGAAGGAGTCACCTACGGGAGAGGAGAGGTGGCAGTCCCAAAAGCACTGAGGGAGGCTGTGCTCCAGAGTACTCATGGGAGGATGGGGACTGGACACTGTTTGAAAACTGATATGTGACACGTGTTAATGCAAAAAATAACATAAAACAGGCAAGCCTCTCCCAAAAATGTGGGGCTCTGCCACACCTGCCCTGAATGACGGGTCGCCACTGGATACAGTACCTTGATACTTAAACTATTTATTCTCGGATCTGCTAAAGTTATAATCAATTCGATTTAGCCAAATATTACATTTTGTCATTAGTTGGAGGTTATCCAGCAAATTTACCAACATTGGTCATTTTACTTTTTTGTTTGACTGCCATTACAAAGTTTGTATGATTGACAACGCCATAGCCTACTCGGTTTTTAAATTACATGTTTAAATTCTTAATTCATAATACAAACAGCAACTTACATTGCTACATCAAACATGTCTAACAAAACAAAACACAGGTATTAACAAGAAAATACTGAAACATACAAAAAATAAAAAATAAAATAATACAAAAAATAAACAATTTTAGTGCAATTGCATTCACTCTGAAAAAATCGTATTATATTGATTCAGGAAGATGTTATTCTTGTTGTTATTCACTAGGGTTAATTTTTTAATAAGATAATTAAATTCAATCAGAAAAATGTGTAATTTTGGTATAGAATTTTTGAATTTTTGTTTGTGTATGAAGCATTTGGCAATCAGAATTAAAAAAATTAACAATCATTTCAGTGGTCTTGTTATCATTTCAATAGTAACATATATCTTTCATGTCACAAACATAGGCAGTGTTCATAATGGTAGGTATTTTGCAAGGTTATCTCAAAATTCTGACACAAATTTACATTCAAAGAACAAGTGAGACAGATTCTCACCTTCTTCACAGAAAACGCAGATATCATCAATAGCCACAAATTTGGATATCATAGAATTACATGGATATATCTTATGTAAAATGTTGAAGTGCACGTCCTTAACTTTGTTTGGTATACAGTATTTGTAAGGCCTTAACCATGCATTTTTCCAGACAATATCAGGAATAAGCATGTTCCAGAAAAACTTTCCTCTCAGTGTAAGTTGGTTTTGTGAATGAAGAATTTGTCTTATATATTTATTACAACAAGATCTCTCAAGTAAGCCCACGCCCACGCGAGTTCTGGATAAACTTAGTTTTCATTCCCAAAATTAAAATGAGTTTTCGTAAGTGTAGTTAGACCACTGGGAACGACTTTGATCACAGAAATAAACTCTCTGAAAGGAATTGGAAACTCTTTCAATGTAATAAATTGTTCATATATGAGAATATTACACTTGTCAAAAATATCAACAAGTAAAATTGAAGACCTCCAAATTTATTAAACACATTATTTGGAATGAAATACAATATTAAATCAGTATTGATCAAAAAAAAATTCAACCAGTTTATCTTGAAAGTGTTATTTATGTCAACAAAATCCAACACTTCTAGACCGCCTTCAGCTCTTTTGTTAGAAAGGACAGATTTATTTAGTTTGTGAGACTTATTTTTCCAGATGAAGTCAAGAAAAGTCTTATTGATCTCTTTACAAGTAGCTGGATTTACACACAAAGATAATGAGGGGTACACAAAAAGATACAGTCCCTCTGCCTTGGACAGAAGTACTCTCCCAAGTATAGAAAGATCTCTTTGTAGCCAATTATTAAATATATTTTTAGTTCTCTTAATTTTAGGAGAGAAATTCAAATATTGTCTGAGTCAGTGGTTTTTTGACAGATGTATTCCTAAATATTTAACACAGTCCATTACAGAAATATTTTCTATTTCTTTATCATCAGAGTCAAATAAACATAAGATTCACATTTAGAAACATTCAACATTAATCCTGTTGCAATAGAAAATGCAGTTATAGTATTAAGGGCATGGGCGACCTGGTCTTGTCTCTTAAGAAAAGAGTAGAATCATCAGCCAGTTGGGAGATTTTGATTTCTTTGTTAAAAATGGTTAAGCTATACACATATATGCTGTACACATATATAATGCTATACGCATTATTCAGAATATCTAGAGATAGACGTTCCACAACCAAAATGAATAAAAATTGCGAAATTGCGCATCCCTGTCGTACACTTCTGTTGATACGGAATCTTTTGGAAGTATTAAGGTTTAGTAGCACAGAACTATGTATATCTTTGTAAAACATTCGAATTACTTTAATACAATTTTTAACTAATCCAAAAAGTTTAAGAGACCTAAAGAGAAATTCATGTTCAATTGTGTCAAAGGCTTTATATAAGACAACCGCATCTGAGTCAATTGCTTCTGAATAATTTACAAGGTCCAAAACTAAAATAATGTCAGAGCTTATGTGATGGCCCTTCATAAATCCGGTTTGAGTCTCATTTATAATGGTATCTATTCCTTTCTTTAATATTTTGGCATAAACCAGAGCAATCAATTTGTAATCAACATTTAATAAAGTAATTGGTCTCCAAATTGTCAATGAGAGAAGGGTCTTTATCGGGCTTCGGAATCATTGAAAAAAGGCCCCGTTTCATAGTGGAGACCATTTCCCCATTTTAATGCAATCTTGAAGCATATTGAAAATCAGGTCTTCTAGTAACTCCCAAAACTGTCTATAGAATTCCACACAAGAAGTGTGTTGTTTAATTTCCAATATCCTCGAGAACCTTTAGATTTTTCAGTAGCTTGTAAATTCAGGGAAATCAAGTGATGATCCGAAAAGGGAGCCAACTGATGATCTACATTTATCACAAATTGTAACAAAAAATGGTAAATTAGGAATACATCTATTCTAGATTTACGTGACATAGTTTTGTTGGTCCAGGTATAACCCTTAGCATCCGGATTGAAATAACGCCAGGCATCCTCAACACAGAGATTCTTGCATAATGTAATGATAATGTTACTATTTTGAGGGTTTTGACTCGTTCTAGGAGCAGATGCATCAGGTGTTTCATTAAAATCTCCTGAAATAATTAGAAAAGCCTCTGAGTATTTGTTGCTTAAATCCTGTACTTTCTTGGTAAATTGGGTAAAAGGGTCTTATTAGGCGCATGTGTTATGTCCGTATACATTACAGATGATGAAAATAGCAGTCAAGTTTAACAGTTACCATGACGCATCGGCCGTCTTGTGAAGATGTGGATTCTAGAATGTCACCTTTAAACTTGTGAATAACTGTCAAAACACCAGCAGAATGATTTGATCCATGACTGAAATAGGCCACATCTTCCCATTGTGCTTTCTAAAATTTCAAATCACTTTCACCCGAATGAGTTTCCGGAAGGACAGAATCTGCGTTACTGCTTTTACAGTATAAAAATAAAGCTTTCCTTTTTGTAGGATTTCTCAAACCCCTAGTATTCAGACTAACGATATTGAGTGAATTGAAAACGAACTCCTGCATTAAAAAAGGAAGAACACAAATTAGATAACACAAGTATTAGTGTGAACAATAAAACAAACAGTGAACCTTGAGGATTACTCCGACGAAAACTACGCTCAGCTGAGGTAGCGGTGGTTAACAGAATAACACATCGATTTACTTCCTTGTTTTTGTTCATCAGTTGTAGTTCGAACGGTACATCTATTCGTGGCAGTACATTAACTGTACTCATGGTAGTACTCACAGTTCCAATTTGGTTAATGTCAACAGAGTTACCCAGTAATCATTCTTCCTTCGATAAACGCGTGTGGGCCCTTGAACCCAGCCTTCTTTCCCGCTTGTCGTGCCTTCTGTATAAGCGGCCAGTTTCTCTCTGGCAGCCTGATCCTGCGG
This sequence comes from Oncorhynchus clarkii lewisi, assembly GCF_045791955.1. NCBI lineage: Eukaryota > Metazoa > Chordata > Actinopteri > Salmoniformes > Salmonidae > Oncorhynchus > Oncorhynchus clarkii. Next base: position 14,322,452 of record NC_092166.1, on the reverse strand, counting down.
TATCAGAGCATCTCTGCCTACTTGTGTCCTGAGTGTGCTCTGTGGAAATAGCAAAGGCCTACTGCTGAAAATCACTGAATTAATTGAGGAACATGAGAAAGCTCGGAATTTATGAACGTTCTGTTTCGCAATTCACAACATCACTGGCGATCAAAGTTACTGTATCATGACTAAATAGATGTTTCACTTGCTGTAAAATCTTTACATAGTAGCTGCTGCAATAATCTTATTTTAGGAGAACCCTGGCATAGCAACCGTTGGTTATAAATGCTTTTTAATAGGCACTTATATTAGGTATTTCCCGGGACTCTGTGGATAAATATGAATTATTCCCGGTATTGAAACTTGGTATATTTTTGGGAAAATAGTAATGCCTACAGCAGACTGGGTCTAGAGGTCTGAGTCAGAGTTAGTGCTTCAGTTATCCATTGAGCTGTGTTGGGCAGTGTTCAGCTCTCCTCCACAGTTTGGGTTGGGTAAAGATGCAGGGCTGACTGGCATTTCCAAAAAGAGACAATGTGGAGTTATGCGGGTTAATACTTGCTTCTGGCAAAATGATGTTCACTCATTTTGCCACGTAAAGTAAAACAAGACGCAAATAGCAGAGTTAGCAATATCATTTAATCCTTCTCCCTCAGCATAGAATCACTGTTGTACATAAGTTATTTTTTATTTTATTTCTCAATTTCACAGGTTAATTTCTCTCTTCAAACTTCCAGTTTGACCTAACTCTCATATCAAACAAAAATAATAAAGCAGATTGTATTATACAAAAATGCAAACCAATTTTCACACAGTGAATTTCTCTTACAAAGTCATAAAATGGCGTAATAATGTCTACATCCACATTGGAGGAAGATAATTCTAAACATTCCTTAATGGAGTATAATATACATATAAAAACGTTTTTTTCTTGCTGAAATCAAACCTGTACCTTCATTTAAGAGATATATTACAAGGAAGTAATCATATAAAAAAAAGCCATTGTGTTTTTCAAAAAAAAAGAAGAAAATAAATTAAAATGTGAGCCCAAAACAGCAGTAACACTATTGTGATTCCGGGGAGAGTTGGCTGTATGAAGAAGGGGTAGGCAGCAGTTTAACTCAGAAACAAATGAAAGCAGGCGACTGACATGAACATGATCATTGCTCTTCCCAGAAACCACATCCTTGTTACTTCTCCTCGGCTATGGAATTTAAAGGGACAGCTCACTCAAATCAAAGTTAGTTGCACATTTTAGACCTCAAGTAGTTTAATGTTGATTTGAGTTTACATCCCACCCCATCTAGTGTTTATTCAGCTATATGCCTAAACCCAAAGAGTAGAAAACAATAGGCACTGAATTAGAATGCCCATCTTTGCCATTGGTTTTGGGATTGAGGCTTAGGGCTGGATCTACACAACAGATGGCATGGAATGTGAGCTCATGTTTGCCTAAATGTCAAACTGTTACCATGGTTACTCAATGGATTTTCAGTTTGACCAAGTCCCCCTAAAAGAGAGACGCAATAGTCCATAAGCCAGAATGAAGAAAATTATATTTACACTTACTTTCCTGTTTGGTCCTTTTGGTGGTAGGTAATACAAACCGATATACAGACCTGTGTACTGAAGGTCGGGCTGATAACACTTCACTGTGGATATTTTGTATCAGATTGTGTCCAACATAGGGACAACATCAGCAGACAACAAGTAAGTTGAAATAAAGTTTGTTCAACATTCTGACTTGTAATGGGACTGTTTGGGCATGCTGAGCCTACATGTTAGAGACGAGTGCTTAAGTATTACACTCTTGGATTCAAAAAGAGGCTAGCCTCATGTCAACATTAGACCACTGTTGAGATCTGAAAACATTGGACAAAATTTGGAGTGAACTCACTCTTTAAGGGTCTTGGCTGGAGGGACCTTGATAGTATTTCCTTAAGCAGAAACAACAAATGTGGGCAAGCTAATTTTCATGACTATTCTGAAGCAAAGACAAACTGTGTGTGGATGAGAGCGATGCTGCGTTTGACAGTTTCCCTGGACAACATGATGCTTTGCCTTGTGAGGCGATACGTAGATCACCGTAAGACTTGGAAGTCAGTGATTTTTCACTCAACAACGACAGGAACAAAAACAACTTCAAACCCAACTAGTCAATGACATTTTGCCAGAAGAAACAAGTTTTGTTATAAATATGACAAAAGGTGACTGACAGGTGAAGAGAAAAAACATGCATGCCAATTCAAATCTCTTTTCATTTGATTAGTGTGCTTCCGAATGATCTTACTGTTGGCGTGGATGGCCGAGGAGTATTCCTTGAGAAGCAAGCCTTTGACTAAATTAAAGGCTTAGCCGGCTGACCTCTTAAAAAAACAAAAACATCACATTTCTAATATTTCCACACGGTCACCCAGTACAGCACCCTTCACTTTGAAAAAAATCCATAGTGTACCTTTTCTACAATACAACCTAGCACACACACAACAAAAAAATTCAATTTTCATCATTAAAATGAGTCTTCTTTTGGAAGCATATTTCAATATAGAACTTATTTGTTTGAACACAAAAAGATTAAGTGAACACACATCAATGCGCACAGAAGTCCTTCAACTGGGTAAGGATAAAGTCTGTGTTGGCAACCAGTGGACAGGGGAAAAATAACATTTAGCTGATTCTAAGTAGAGATCATTTAATATAAATGCTGAGCGAGTAGAAGAAGAGGTGGCACGTTAATAGTGCTTAGTATATTAATGTATGTATACATACTCATATGTATAAGTGAGTTGTTAACCTAAACAATACAATGTATTAAAGAGCAGCCTGAGGCTTGAAGTGTGGTTGGAGAAAAACAAAAACCCTTTCCCCAACCTTAATTTCTATTGCCCCCCCCCCCCCACCCCACACACACACACACACACCTTAAACCCAGACAAAATGCTGACCCCCCCCCCCCCAAACTATGAACCCTGATCGTCACCTCTATCCTTAACCGTTTGAGTGTTCGATGGCCAATCATGAGGATTGTTTACAAAAGGCAGAGCGCTCCTTAACAGGCACCAACAATTTCCATGACAGGGAAAGCAAAAATAATGTAATGATAATGATGATAATAATACTATAAAACTATATTGTGAAGAATATCATGAAAGTTTGCACTAAAAGTTTTCAAATTGAAGGTTAGGAAGACTTTGGGCAGAGGCTTTTTGAGGGGCAAGGCTTTCTGGCTGCTTGCTTTAAACCTTGCCAGGTTGTGGCCCAAGATTCTGCTCTTGAATCCACTAATACACTGAATAATATGGGTCTCGATCCTGACTTGTTCTAAAATGAAGTAATAGTATGTGGTTAAAAACAAATGGAATAGAAGGAATTTTTTTTAAGTAAGCTCTTAAGATAACAAAATTATTTTTTTTAAAGACAATTTGCTATTCTTTCATTGATGATTGAGACGCACAAACCATTGACATTATTGTTTGGCAGACTACAGCCACTTTCTACATGTATTAAGAGAAAGATGAGTTATTTTTTGCATATTAATCCATTTCTCACTTCCCCTCCAATAACGGACCAGCGTTCAGGTAGGTTACAGCCCCTTAACTGCGATTTATGTGAGCGAGAGAAAAAAAACAAGGGAAAGTAACTTCATAGAAGTTAAAGAGAACCAATGACAAGATAATCCCAATGGGGAGGTCTTCTGATTACCAGATGAGTTCTGAGGAAGATAAAAACTATCACCCCATATGATTCCATTCACACATCAATTCATCTTGCACCGAGGAAAATGTTCCTACAATGTGAAAATGCATGTTATCTACAACTGTGTTAACTTAACACTTATTACACTCCCTTGAGAGTGCATTTTCCACACTGCAGGTTTGATTGAATTCCAGCCCCCCAGTACAACAGACATTTCCACGGCCAGCAGCAAGTCACACCACATCCCACGAGAAGCACAAAGTAGGTTCCCTTATAGAAAACATGAGGAAAGCTCATTATCAAAAAGATTCATTTTGCAATCTTTAAAACAGAATGCTTTGGTTAATAATATACTGCTTTTCAAGTATGAAACAGATATGATGTATTCATAAAATGCACTAATAAAATCAGACTTCTCATGAGGTCTCATGTGGCTTGAAGCGGCCTAGTCTCGTTTGGTTCTGAAGGTTGGCTGAACATTTTCACTCTCCCTTTCCCTGGCCTCCCTCATCTGGTCGACCACGTTTTACGATTCTGGGGGTGGTGTATTCCTGAACCCTAGCGGTTACAACACTTATATTACTGAACGTGAACGGAACAGTTACTACACTGACTAAATGTTGGTTATAATTGCCTTCGTAAGCTGTCAAAGGTATCGGAAACTATCAACAACTGTCATATCAGGCTATAATGGATTATAACAGATACTTATGTGATGCGTACGACCGCTGACATAACTGTCGTGAACACCAAGACTTATGATACCATTATGTAGTACATATGAGCATAAGTTGATTTAGTATTTGGGTTCTTAAAATCCCTGCAAGCTGCTTACCCTTAATGTGCCTCGTAATGGGAACAAAGATACAGAGGGGAGAATTGAGAAATACTCCACCGATCGATCTACAATGGGTCTTGATATGTGATGTCTATTTAGGGGGATAGCCCTCTGAACAATTATCATCATCATCATCATCTGCTTTTCCATTACTTTGAGAGGCTTGTTTTATAGTCCCAGTTAGAGAAAAGAAAACAAAAAAATAAACGTTATCAAATGCCCTGGTTTCCAGGCAATGAAAGTAAAAAGAAGAAGCTCATTCACAGAACAAAAAAAGAAAGAAAAACTCCTATCACAGCAGATACTGCTCATCTTCTGTCTGTATGTTTTACACCACAGTGTCTGAGTAGGTGTTGTGTGTGTGTGTGTGTGGTCTAGGAGCAGGAATGGACCATACCATTCTTCTGCAGCTCTGAGACCCCGGGCCCCGGCTCAGAACACAGGCTGAGCGAAGACGCTTTATTGGTCAGTGACAACATGGCTCCGCCCACACCACCGTCCTGACCTAGACCGCTGGAGCCATTAGATACCTCACTACACACACCGAGAGAGAGCAAGCGGAGAGAGAGCGAGAGCGAGGAAAGAGAGCGAGGAAAGAGAGGGCGAGAGCGAGGAGAGAGAGGGCGAGGAGAGAGAGGGCGAGAGCGAGGAAAGAGAGAGCGAGGAGAGAGAGAGCGAGGAGAGAGAGGGGGAGAGAGCGAAGAGAGAGAGGGGGCGAGAGCGAGGAGAGAGAGGGGGCGAGAGCGAGGAGAGAGAGGGGGCGAGAGCGAGGAGAGAGAGGGGGCGAGAGCGAGGAGAGAGAGGGGGCGAGAGCGAGGAGAGAGAGGGGGCGAGAGCGAGGAGAGAGAGGGGGCGAGAGCGAGGAGAGAGAGGGGGCGAGAGCGAGGAGAGAGAGGGGGCGAGAGCGAGGAGAGAGAGGGGGCGAGAGCGAGGAGAGAGAGGGGGCGAGAGCGAGAAGAGAGGGCGAGGAGAGAGCAAAGAGAGCAAAGAGAGCGAGGAGAGAGTGCGACAGAGAGAGGGGTTACGATCATAAGATCATTCCATGTACAATGACGTGGTGTCCTGCTGAGGTGTGTGCATGTGTCCACTCACCCGAGGGCCAGAGCAATCTCCTCCAGCTGGGTCTTGTGGTCCTGCTGGCCATTCTGTGCAGCCTTCATCTTGTACTGGACTTCATGAGCCACCTGACTGTCCTGTAGAGACCATATCAATACACTGTCAGCTCACAGTGGCACGCCTGTCTGTGCCTGCCCGTCCGCTCGCCCATTTCTGTCCATGCCCGCCCATACACCAGTTGGTCCGTGCCCTCCCGCCCGTACGCCTGTTTGTCCGTGCCCTCCCGCCCGTACCCCTGTTTGTCCGTGCCCTCCGGCCCGTACCCCTGTTTGTCCGTGCCCTCCGGCCCGTACCCCTGTTTGTCCGTGCCCGCCCTTCGCCTGTCCGCCCACCAGTACTACACACCTGATTCAAATCAAAGCCAGATGATGAGTTGAGTCAGGTGAGTAGTGCTAGGGCAAAAACCAAAATGTGCACCCTTTGGGCTCCCCAGGACCAGGATTGAGAACCACTGCTATAGGGCGCTGTGAGCAGAGCAGAAGAATTCCCTTTGTAACAGGCAGACAAACTACAGTTCTCCCCTCCATCTCTCCCGCACCATGTCTATCCGGCGGGTCCTCTTGCCAATCTCCCTCTCAACCTGGTGCAGCTCCATGCTGAGCTGCTCGCTAGACACCAAGGCAGCATTGCTGGAAACCCCCACTGGACCGGGCCACTTCCCCTGCTGGCCCTGGTTCTGACATGGTTGGGAGGGCTGGGCCGCCAGGGCACTGACCTCCCTCTGAGGATGGGGAAGAGGGAGTTCAGGGTTAATCAGGTCAGTCTTTTCCCAACGAATAACCCCTTCTCTACCATTAGTCACACGCTTGGTTGCCCCCACACCAAAAAATGTTTTGCCTTAATTGTTTTCAATTCAAAAAGTTGTGTTTGTCCCATATCTGTGTGTGTGTGTGTGAGAAAACCCACCTCCATGCCGTGGGTATGGGTCTGTTGGGTGATCTGCTGGTTGACCTGTTGGAGCTCAATCTTCAGATGCTCTCTGTCCTGAGCTGGCATAGACAGCCTGGGAGAGAGGAGAAGAGACCCAAGCCATCAGTTACTGATACATAACGCATTAACTTCTTCGATATAGGGGGCGCTCTTTTAATTTTTGGATAAAAAAACGTTCCCGTTTTAAACAAGATATTTTGTCACGAAAAGATGCTCGACTATGCATATAATTGACAGCTTTGGAAAGAAAACACTCTGACGTTTCCAAAACTGCAAAGATATATTATCTGTGAGTGCCACAGAACTGATGCTACAGGCGAAACCAAGATGAAATTTAAAACCGGAAATGCCCCAGATTTTGAATGCGCTGTGTTCCAATGTCTCCTTATATGGCTGTGAATGCGCAAGGAATGAGCCTACACTTTCTGTCGTTTCCCCAAGGTGTCTGCAGCATTGTGACGTATTTGTAGGCATATCATTGGAAGATTGACCATAAGAGACTACATTTACCAGGTGCTCGCTTGGTGTCCTCCGTTGCAATTATTGCGTAATCTCCAGCTGCGTGCATTTTTCCATTTGCTTCAGAGGAGAAACTCAACTGCCACGAATGACTTATCATCGAATAGATATGTGAAAAACACCTTGAGGATTGATTCTAAACAACGTTTGCCATGTTTCTGTCGATATTATGGAGTTAATTTGGAAAAAAGTTTGGCGTTGTAATGACTGAATTTTCGGGTTTTTTTCTTAGCCAAACGTGATGAACAAAACGGAGCGATTTCTCCTACACAAATAATATTTTTGGAAAAACTGAACATTTGCTATCTAACTGAGAGTCTCCTCATTGAAAACATCTGAAGTTCTTCAAAGGTAAATTATTTTATTTGAATGCTTTTCTTGTTTTTGTGAAAATGTTGCCTGCTGAATGCTAGGCTTAATGCTATGCTAGCTATCAATACTCTTACACAAATGCTTGTGTAGCTATGGTTGAAAAGCATATTTTGAAAATCTGAGATGACAATGTTGTTAACAAAAGGCTAAGCTTGTGAGCCAATATATTTATTTCATTTCATTTGCGATTTTCATGAATAGTTAACGTTGCGTTATGCTAATGAGCTTGAGGCTATGATTATGCTCCCGGATACGGGATTGCTCGATGCAAGAAGTTAATAGATGGATGGATGCAATGATGAGAGTGTTTGGTCGTACTTTTCACTGAAGTGTCCCTGAGAGGAGAAGCCAGTCTGGTGGGAGGGGTAGGAGGCGCCGCCCCAGCCTCCGTGGTGCCCATAGGAGAACTCCGCTGTGGGCGGACAACGACAAGTTAAATCGTATGTCTTAAACACGGTTTCGACTTGGTCATATTCATTTGTCCAATATGCTCATTTACTAAAGTCTTCTGTTGCGACCTCTAATGAGCTCAACCCAGATGACAGATTGATCAAAGTAAAGTTGTAAGTAAGTTGGTTGGTCTCCCTACCGGCCATGTGCTTGGGTCCCTGGGCGGAGGCCATGGCCTGCACGGGGCCTGTCGTCTGGTAGCCTGTCTTGGAGGTGCGTGAGATGGCCCCGAAGCGCGACACGGTGGGCTGGGGGCCGAAGGGGATGATGGGGTCGTCGTCTTTGACCTCCGCCCCCCGCCTGGCCTGGGCCTCCATGGAGGGCTCCCCCCGTAGACCTTTACCATCCACATTCTAGAGAGGCAGAATTTAGAAGTGTCATTTAGCAGGCCTCTAATTTAGTCAGTAAGAGTAGCAGGCCCTCAATTTAACAATCATTTAACAGTCATTCTACAGATAGATGGGGGAGAAAAATAAAAGGTATGGATGTGTGGGTGAGTGAAATACAATAATGACAAAATGGACAGAACAACTAGCCATTTAACAGATGCTCTCACGCAGAGTGAATCAGAAAAACAAATAGGGGTGAAAGAGGGGGTGGGAAGAAGGTGGAGGAGGAAAAAAGAAAGATGACAGGCAGAGAGAAAGAATGAGAAGAAAAAGGGATGGTAGAAGGGCCGAATGAAAGCTAAAATCCTCCTAATAAAGCACATTTTCAACATTGTTCCTGTGATAACTGAGCCAGTAATACTTTCAGAAACTCACTAAGACGCACCGCCATTATTCCAGCTGTCACTCACCATCATCTCCATGGCGCCGGGCGTCATGATGTCTTTGGGCTTGGCGTCCTTGGTGACAATATAGGAGCCGATAGTGTCACAGGACCAGGGAGAATACTGGCCGGCGTAGTCCGGCTCCCTGCACTTCCCAAAGGCTTTGGAGCTTTCCTCCCCATACTATGGAGGCAGACACAGGTGTGTTAGTAAGTTACTCGTGCTAACAACACTGTACAGCAAGGCTCACAACACTGTACAGCAAGGCTCACAACACTGTACAGCAAGGCTCACAACACTGTACAGCAAGGCTCACAACACTGTACAGCAAGGCTCACAACACTGTACAGCAAGGCTCACAACACTGTACAGCAAGGCTCAACACTGTACAGCAACGCTAACCTGGAAACATAACTTGAACGTGCTAAAAGGCATTTTAGAAAAGTGCCATACAGGGCAGAATAATATAAAATAGTATATAAGTTGTGAAACAGGGTCGTCGCTAGATAAATTAGTGTCATAGCTAAAACAGCATCAAAAGCCCTGTTTTGTAAATGTTATAAAGTTATAGTTTCACTTCCCAATTAGATAATGTCATGACATTAATCCTCCCAGTTGGGAGTTTGGAAGGCTTACACTTGTCAACAGTAACAGTTTGTTTTGTTGGTCTGTACCACACAGAGCTCTGACTCCTTAATGTAGGGGTTCTCAAACTTTTTGGGCTGGGGACCCATTTTGTGATAGCAAATTTATCAGGGATTTCTCATAATCAGAACACAACTTGGGTGGGATAAAAAAAAGTCTACAAGGAGTTGTACTCTGACGTTTGCAGTTCATGGCTGGACAAACCAAGTCTATTGACAGAGCCTGGGATAGAACATTTACAAAGGCCTCTTGGCATCAGAGAAAATGTTGCAGTTCAAGATCATTTCCAAAAATTCTATAAATGTTTTTATTAGATATTTTTTGTTGTTGCAGCTTTAAAGCTTAAATTACAGTGTATTTATGTAAAATAGTTTTGGTAAAATAGGTTAGAATGGAAAAAGTGATAATTGGTGGAGTACTGTGGATACCAATATCCCTGGTAGTCTCCCAGGCCCATGTTGCTCAGGGTTAAGAACATAGATTGTTGATTCATAATATTACATTGTATTACACACTTTAAACACATTCCACGGATTTCTTGGCCAAATGTCACTTAATATGTTGTTAGTGATATAGTATATTTTTCAGATCTTGCCGCATTACGTTTTGTAACCCCGGTTCTCTGAAGGAAATGAAGATACCTCACTGTGCGACGCCCTCTTTTGTGGGTCATTGGTTGAAGCCTTAATCAAAATCATTCCCAACAGGCCAATCAGAGGTTTGTGGGTATACACCCTGCGTGTCTATATAACACTCTGCACTGCTCTGGTTTCCTCATTCTAAGCCACTTCACACGTCTATTTGGTTACTATCTGGTTACTAGCCCGTTAAGCAGCTTTCTCAACTTAACTGTTCCTCTCGGTGTGGGTTACCAGCCCACGATGGAGCATTGAGTCTTATTTAGTATTTTCAGAAATTCTGCTAACATCAGCTATACTTTATCGAGTGAAGTTACCTCCGTTTGTTAGCAGCGCCTTTTGTCGTCGGCTAGCTACAGTACACCTGTTGCCTGGCCTACACACAATAGCAGGTTCCCACAAATCTTTGCTACTTCTACCCAGGGTCTCTAGCTTTTTGTCAGTGCCTACCGTGTTTTAGCTAGCAACCTCTGGGCTAAACTGCCATTTGGTTTGTTTGGCTAGCACCAACGGTGCTGTTTCTTCAGTGTGTTACCCTCCATTGAAGCACCATCCCTTTAACATTCCCCCATAGAAGACAACCCAGCCGTGAGTTCTACCTCAAGTTAGTTGGTTTACACACCGTCCCATAGTGAGATGTCGAACCGATTCGACTGAAAGAGAACCCACTTTGAGAACCCCTGTTTTAATGTGTTGACCCTGAGTGACCTAAGTTGTGTGTGTTGGTCTTACCTCTGGGGGGTAGTCACTAGGAAAGGCATGGGGAAGGGTGGGGGAGGCAGCGAAGGGTGGTGGGGAGATGACCTTCCGCTCTTCTAGTTGGGCCATCAGCTCCTTGCGGCGATGGTGCAGGTAGTCCAGGCTGGGCTGGGAGGAGCGTCTGTACTGCTCCTAAATAACACACCACAGGACACAGTTTATCAGACGTGTTGAGGGGTATATGGGGTGTAGTGGGTGTTGAGAGGTGTAATACTCAGTATTTCCATAATGACACTAAACTACCTGCATCTTTATGATTAGTACCACGCATATAAAAATGCATACTATCATTAAAACGATTAAATATATCTGACTTCTGGTCAACTAAAGAGACAAGTGTAAATCTCAAGGAAGCTGCAGCTCACAAGACAATAACTACATAGTAGTCAGTCAGTGTATATGTTCACCAACGGTCACCAGCCTCCACCCTGGAGGGTTACAGGGTGCGCTAGCTGTTTCCCAGTGCTAACACACCCTGATTCAACTGCTCATCAAGACTTTACACAGGTTGAATAGGGTTATACTGTTGGCCTGAACCAAATGTCTATATACCTGGGTTGCTGACCACGGACGTACACAGAGAAATATGACAGATTGTGGAGAAACCAAACTCACCCTGACGTTGGACCTCATGGATTGAGGCTGGGCCCCAGTTGGGTAGTACCCCTCTGGGGGGTACCTCCCCCTGGCCGCCTGCTCCTGTTGGTAGTGGTGGTTAGGGGGCATGTCCAGGGGAGCAGGGCTCATCCGGACTATGTCGTCCCTCTGCGATGGGTATGGCTGGGGGCCAGGGTAAGGGCCGTGGCGGCCCCGGGTGTCATAGTGGGGAAGGTAGGAGTAGGGGGTGCCGGAGTGGGGAGCTGGGTAAGGGCGCTCGGGAGGGCCATAGCCGGGATAGGGGTCCTGGTAGGGGGGTCCAGCGGGCTCGCTGGGGGTAGGGAGGTTTCGGATGTAGCGCTGGGTGGAGTACTGGGGGGGCTGCTGGTAGGGGTATCCTGGAGGACAGAGGGGGACACATGGACATGTTGATTTTCTTTACACGTTTTAGGTTCATATTGGTAATTCAGCAAAATCATAGGTTTAAAACACATTTTCTATTGACAGAGCTGAAATCAGTTGCTGGGAAATAATAAAACTGAAAATGTTTGCCATCAAATAAAATAAATGAAGTGCATTACAGAAAACAAACAAACATTTGAACAACATAAAACTTTTCATCAACGTTCAGCCTCACCTTGGGGGTACTGCGAAGGCTCGTACTGAGAGGCGGAGGGCAGTGGACGTGAGTCGGAGTAGTACATGTCAGGCAGCTGCTGGGGGTACATCTGAGGCCCCCGGGGCATCACACCTACGGGCATCTGTTTGGGCATGGGGTCGCCTGACCCCATGGGGTGGCCCATGGCAAGGGGAGGCTGAAGGAACCCTTGTTTGGGCCCTGAATCCAGACTGAGGGAAGAAAAACAGAGCTCTGAATAATGCTACAATAAGTTTTTGCATCAATATAAAAAGAAAAGTGCCAGATTTTATAGCTAAAACAAACCCACTTACGAGTCAGGGGGCGATCCCGGGGAGCTGCTGCTCCCGCCGTCTATATTGGGCTTGCACAACAGGTCGTAGGTCACGGCGTCCGTGCCGCGGGTGATGAGCTGGGGCATGGGGTGTCCAGCTGAGCCGTTGGTAAGGGGCGAGGTGTTCCGGGTCACCCCCATGTCCAGAGGGAGACAGTCATCCGACAGCAGGCCGGAGGAGCCAGGGAGGCGAGCTGCCAAACGCTTGTTCATCTTACGGTACCTACGAACATAAAATACAGTTATCCTTGACCTGGGTGGCCTGCTATAAACATAAAATACAGTTATCCTTGTGACCTGGGTGGCCTGCTATAAACATAAAATACAGTTATCCTTGTGACCTGGGAGGCCTGCTATAAACATAAAATACAGTTATCCTTGTGACCTGGGAGGACTGCTATAAACATTAAACACAGTAGTTATATAATGGCTATAAAAACAGAAAAGTCATCCTACTGTAGATTAAAAATAGAATCTACACCAACGGAATAGGTTTTAAAACAGTGGCCTACTAAGTAATAACTCCAGAGACAATAAACTAAGAATGAGGTTATCTGAGCAAAATACGATTTGGGTACATTGATGCAAATGGGAGAGAGAGCAGAGTTTGTGCCATGTTTTATTTATTTATTTAACTTAACTAGGCAATTCAGTTAAGAACATATTCTTATTTTCAATGACGGCCTACCAAAAGGCAAAAGGTCCCCTGCGGGAACGGGGGCCTGGGATAATTTTTTTATTATTTTTTAAATACAATATAAATAGGACAAAACACACACGACAACAAGAGAGACAACACTACACAAAGAGAGACCTAAGATGGCAACATAGCAAGGCAGCAACACAACATGGAACCAGCACAAAACATGGTACAAACATTATTGGGCACAGACAACAGCACAAAGGGCAAGAAGGTAGAGACAACAATACATCACACAAAGCAGCCACAAGTGTCAGTAAGAGTGTTCATGACTGAGACTTTATTTCAATTCAAAGAGTGCTGGTTGTGAGATGTGGATATTTATATAATAAAATAATTTATACTGAACAAAAATATAAATGCAACATTGAACAACTTCAAATATTTTAGAGTTACATTTCATAGAAAGAAATCAGTCATTGAAATAAATTACTTAGGCCCTAATCTATGGATTTCCCATGACTGGGAGGGCATAGGCCCACCTACTGGGGAGCTAGGCCCAGCCAACCAGAATTAGTTTTCCCCTACAAAAGGGCTTTATTATAGACAGAAATATTCCTCAGCATCCCCCCTCCACCTCCTCAGATGACCCCGCAGGTGAAGAAGCAGGATGTGGAGGTCCTGGGTTGGTATGGTTACACCGTGGTCTGGTTGGATGTCTTGCCAAATTCTCTAAAACAACGTTGGAGATGGCTTATGGTAGAGAAATTAACATTCAATTCTCTAGCAACAGCTCTGTAGAACATTCCTCCAGTCAGCATGCCAATTGCAGGCTCCATCAACTTGAGACATCTGAGGCATTATGTTGTGTGACAGAACTGCACATTTTAGAGTGGCTTTTTATTGTCCCCAGCACAAGTTGCACCTGTGTAATGACCATGACATTTAATCAGCTTCTTGATATTCCACACCTGTCAGGTGGATGGATTATCTTTGCAAAGGAGAAATGCCAGGATGTAAACACATTTTTGCAAAAAATTTCACTTCTCTTTCTATTCTGGTTAGAGCCAGTTTGCGCAGTTCTGTGAAGGGAGTAGTACACAGCGTTGTAAGAGATCTTCAGTTTCTTGGCAATTTCTCGCATGGAATAGCCTTCATTTCTCAGAACAAGAATAGACTGATGAGTTTCAGAAGGAAGTTCTTTGTTTCTGGACATTTTGAGCCTGTAATCGAACCCACAAATGCTGATGCTCCAGATACTCAACTAGTCTAAAGAGAGCCAGTTGGATTGCTTCTTTAATGAGCAGAACAGTTTTCAGCTGTACTAACATAATTGCAAAATGGTTTTTTAATGAACAATTAGCTTTTTTATATGATAACACAACGTGGAACACAGGAGTGATGGTTGCTGATAATGGGCCTCTGTACACCTATGCAGATATTCCATAAGAATCAGCCATTTCCAGCAACAATAGTCATTTGCAACATTAACAATGTCTACACTGTAGTTCTGATACATTTTATGTTATTTTAACCTGTTAGGGCAAGGTGAGACGTCTGCGTCTCACATAGCCTACAGGAAATGGAAATGCGCAACGCCAAATGCTAATAGTACTCGCTAAAACTCAAACTTTCATTAAAACACACATGCAGGGTACTCAATTAAAGCTGCACTCGTTGTGAATCTAGCCAACATGTCAGATTTTTTAAATGCTTTTCGGCGAAAGCATGAGAAGCTATTATCTGATAGCATGCACCCCCCCGCAATACCGGAAAAAGACGTTAACAAAGGAATTAGCGTAGCCGGCGCTACACAAAACGCAGGAATAAAATATAAAACATTCATTACCTTTGACAAGCTTCTTTGTTGGCACTCCTATATGTCCCATAAACATCACAATTGGGTCTTTTTTTCGATTAAATCCGTCTATGTATACCCAAAATGTCCATTTATGAAGCGAGTCTGATCCAGGAAAAAGCAGCTTTACAAAACGCTACGTCATTTTTTTAAATTAAAAAAGTTGCCGATAAACTTTGACAAAACACTTCAAACTACTTTTGTAAGCCAACTTTAGGTATTAGTACACGTTAATAATCGATCAAATTGATCACGGGGCAATCTGTATTCAATAGCAGCAGTTCTTGAAATGAAGCTCCGTTTTCTCTCTCTCAAAAGTTCAAGATGTGTACTTGATGACAGGAAGGGCCTATTTCTCATCTGACCAAGGATTAACTTCAAAGCAAATGACAGTACTGGCGACATCGTGTGGAAGTTGTGGAAGCTGTCGGCATCCTTCTCGCTATCTATTTTCCCCTGCCATAGACAATACAACTGGCGCAAGGATTATTTTTTATTTTTTTGTGAACAGTTTTCCTTGGGGTTTTGCTTGCTCCTCACTCTCTGTTATAGTCACAGACATGATTTAACCAGTTCTATAAACTTCAGAGTGTTTTCTATCCACACATACTAATCATATGCATGTGCTATATTCCTGGCATGAGTAGCAGGACGTTGAAATTTTGCGCGATTTTTAACAAAATGTTGAAAAAAAAGTCCCGAGCTTTAAGATTAATGGACAAACAATGTGCTTTTCTTTCAAAGACAAGGACATTTCTAAGTGACCTCAAACTTTTGAACGGTAGTGTATATATATAATATATATTTCTGAAGATGGAGGGGGGGACTTACTTCTCCAGCTCCTCCTGAGAGTGGGCGAAGGTACAGCTGGCTCCTCGGGGACAGCCCCCCTTCTGCTTCATGTCCCGACACATGTACGTCTTGTATTTACTGTGCTGGGGAGGCTAGAGAGACAGAAAAACATTTCCAATAGAATAATAGTGTCATTTTTAAGTTCAACTTTCCAAATATCTGGAACAGTATTCATAAAACGTCTCAAAGTAGGAGTGCTGGTCCAGGAACAGTTTAGCCTTTTATTTAGATCATAATTAATAAGGTTACATGGACAATAGGACGCTTGTATGAATATGGGCCTGGATCAGTGACAATGAGCCAGAGTGAGAGACGGACCTGTTGTGGGTCGGCTCCCTTCTTGCTGTGGTTCTGGATGAAGTCCACCAGGCCGTGGACCACCGTCTTCACCGCCACCAGACCCTTCTCCAGCTGCTCCCACGTGGGAGGGGGGGCGTCTAGAGAGCCAGAGGGTAGGGGAGATATGAGTAAATACTTGACACGAAGGAGTATAAGACACATTCTAATAGTGATGCTGATAACTTGGACATCTGGGACTGTTGTCAGCGATAACAATAACTTTACAATATAAATTATTGAAAAGGCATTGCACGCAAAGTACCAAACCAAACAAATAGTTTTCACGCCCTCTCTTTCATACATAGGCTATTGCTTAAAGGGCTCTTAAAGGCCCAGTGCAGTCAAAAACTGGATTTTATTTATTTACAGTACTGTTATATACAGTACTTGTCAAAAGTTGACACACCTACTCATTTCAAGGTTTTTCTTAAAATTTTACTATTTTCTACATTGTAGAATAATAGTGAAGACATCAAAACTATGAAATAACACATAGAATCATGTAGTAACCAAAAAAGGATTAAACAAATCAAAATATATTTTATATTTGAGATTCTTCAAAGTAGCCAACCTTTGCCTTGATGACAGCTTTACACACTCTTGGCATTCTTTCAATCAGCTTCATGAGGTAGTCAACTTCTTTCCTTTTCAATACGTTTTAGCCAATCAGTTGTGTTGTGACAAGGTAGGGGTGGTATACAGAAGATAGCCCTATTTGGTAAAAGACCAAGTCCATATTACGGCAAGAACAACTCAAATAAGCAAAGAGAAACAACGGCCCATCATTACTTTAAGACATGAAGGTCAGTTAATGCGGAAAATGTTAAGAACTTTGAAAGTGCCGTCTCAAAAACCATCAAGCGCTATGATGAAACTGGCTCTCATGAGGACCGCCACAGGAATGGAAGACCCAGAGTTACCCCTGTTGCAAAGGATAAGTTTAGTAGAGTTATCAGTCTCAGAAATTAGAGCCCAAATAAATTCTTTACATAGTTCAAGTAACAGACAAATCTTAACATCAACTGTTCAGAGGAGACTGCGTGAATCAGGCCTTCATGGTCGAGCTGCTGCAAAGAAACCACTACTAAAGGACACCAATAAGAAGAGACTTGCTTGGGCCAAGAAACATGAGCAATGGACATTAGACCGGTGGAAATCAGGAGGAGGTGCTTTGCTGGTGACACTGTCTGTGATTTATTTAGAATTCAAGGCACACTTAACCAGCATAGCTACCACAGCAATCTGCAGCGATACACCATTCCATCTGGTTTGGGCTTAGTGGGACTATCATTAGTTTTTAAACAGGACAATGACCCAACACCTCCAGGCTTCATAAGGGCTATTTGACCAAGAAGGAGAGTGATGGAGTGCTGTATCAGATGACCTGGCCTCCACAATCACTCAACCTCAACTCAATTGAGATGGTTGGGATGAGTTGGACCGCAGAGTGACGGAAAAGCAGCCAACAAGTGCTCAGCATGTGGGAACTCCTTCAAGACTTTTGGAAAAACATTCCAGGTGAAGCTGGTTGAGAGAATGCCAAGAGTGTGCAAAGTTGTCATCAAGGCAAAAGATGGCTACTTTGAAGAATCTCAAATACAAAATATATTTAGATTTGTTTAACACTTTTTTGGTTACTACATGATTCCATATGTGTTATTTCATAGTTTTGATGTCTTCACTGTTATTATACAATGTAGAAAATAGTAAAAATAAAGCAAAACCCTTGAATGTGTAGGTGTGTCAAAACTTTTGACTGGTACTGTGTGTGTGTGTGTGTGTGTGTGTGTGAGACACACACACACAATAATAACACTGTGAAAAATGACGATAATGCCCTTTTAGTGTAAGAGTGGTTTGGTGGCATGGTGTCTAGGCCTGCCGAGTGACATCACCAGGCAGTAAATTATTTAATAGACCAATAAGAAAGAGAGTTCCAAAACCTCTCTGCCAATAACATGTCATTCTCAATTCCCGTCCCCACGTAGACCACTCCCAGACAGTCCTAGCAAAATTCTTGCTAGAAAAATGTATCTTTGCTAAGGCGATACACCGCCCAAGTGTACAATTTTTTTTTACTATTATAATTTAAAACAACCACAGTAAGGTACTTAATTGTTACCCAGACATGATTTGATATTGAGATAGAAAATGGCCGCATTAAACCTTTAAACAAAAGTGCTTAAATTAAATGGTCCAATACTGAAAGATTGTAACGACATATAGGTCAAAATCCAAGGGTGAGAAGAGTCTTAAGGGCCAGTGAGTCATGCCTATTTGAATCAGTCTGTTAACTTCTTCTTGACCACATCCACGTGAGCGCAGCTATAACAAACACACCCAATCTGTTCTACACTGATTGATTGATTCTTGACCACTTAACTAGTGGAAAGTACTGGGCAGCATTTCATTCCAGAAAGTTAGAGAAAGCTCCCTCTTCCCTCTGCCTGTGTTGCCTGCCCTTCACTGATCTGATGGGGCTGAAAAGGGGGAAGCAATAGTTCCTGGTACTGCTTTCATCCATTTTAGCCCTATCAGTTCCATAATGGGGACAAGAGAAAAAGAGGTTGAGGGAGGTGGCAACACGAGGGAATGGAATACAACCCCAGTATGTCTGGTCTGAATTCTATTTTCAGTTGTATTCATTGTTGAAGGTAGAATAAGAATGTAGGTGTTGAGTGTGCGTGTCTATCTCTCTCACCGGGGCTAGGGTCGATATTGGCCAGTAGTTCCAGATGTGGTCGGAGCTGATTAAGGTTGGCGGGGTCGCCCGTCCTCTGCAAGGCGATGGTCAGCTCCTGAACGCTCTGGGCAAACGATGCTGGCGTTTGCAACTGGAGGGACACAGGATGTGAAAAGATTTACTTAAATCCTGAGTGCCTGAACCTGGATCTTCTATCACTTTGTGTGGATATGATCATTCCTGTTCTCCTTGATCCTATTAGCATTGTTTGAAATAACATGTTTTCTATTGTGAAGCAAGGACTAACCCTCTGACATCAGAGTGCTGCTCCTTTAGTGGAAGCTCAGTACAATGTCTCTTATGTGGTTTCATGTGTGTCATACAGACAAATTCAAACTGATAAGCAGATGTATACATGAGTTAACGTGGGATTTTTGTGAATGTGTGTCGAAATAAGTGACGGACACACACACACCTTGTTGATACTGAACCAAATCAAATGTATTTATATAGCCCTTCGTACATCAGCTGATATCTCAAAGTGCTGTACAGAAACCCAGTCTAAAACCCCAAACAGCAAGCAATGCAGGTGTAGAAGCACGGTGGCTAGGAAAAACTCCCTAGAAAGGCCAAAACCTAGGAAGAAACCTAGAGAGGAACCAGGCTATGTGGGGTGGCCAGTCAGTCAGTCAGTCAACCAACCACACAGGAGGTTGGTGACACCTTAATTGGGGAGAACGGGCTCGTGGTAATGACTGGAGAGGAATAAATGGAATGGTATCAAATACGTCAAACACAAGGTTTCCAGGTGTTTGATACCATTCCATTTGCGTCGATCCAGCCATTATTATGAGCTGTCCTCCCCTCGGCAGCCTCCTGTGTAATTAACAATACGACGTACATCAGGGATCATCAACTAGATTCAGGGCGGGCAGATTTATTTCTTGAGCGGATGGTCACGGGGCTGGAACATAATTAAAACTAATTTGTAGACTGCAAATTGACCGCAAGAAGCCCAAACAGATAACATTTGACTAAAACATAATAACTTCAAACACTGCTTACATTTGTATACGATCACATATATCTCTCTATTATGTGTGGGAAAACTTAGGAAAATATTTCATTTTTTGGCTCAGAAAACCTGGGGGGCAAAATGACCCGTGGGACGCCAATTGGGGAACCCTGACGTACATGACAACAACTTCTAGGACCAGTAACACACACCTTGTCAATGATGGACTGCATGTGGGACTTGTGGGACTGGTCCCCATAGAGCAGGGAGGACCACTGGTCGGGAGCGATGCGGAGGCCACCCTCCATGGCGATCTGCACAATCTGGGAATCGTGTTCACGCCGCAGTGCCTCATACGTCCTGAACTCCTCTTTCAGCTGCATCAGGGACGAGTCCTCGTCTCGCTTGGTCACCTATGCAGCCGTGGAGAGAGGGAGGGGTACATTAGGGTACCGTTTCTCTAAATGGTGGGTCAGGATCAGGTTGTTGGTTGCAGCTGGTCCAGAAAGATTTTGGGAGGTCATGGCACAAAAATGTTTGGAAACCACAAGGCCTTTGCTGGGTCATGTTCCCTGGGGCACAACGAAGCAAACATTTAAAAACGCTGAGCAATGGAAAACAGACATTTGTATTTCTTGTTGGACAAGTTCAGTTAGTAGCTCCTAGTTTCCGTCTGGTTTCCTGTTTGGTGCCTAGTGAACACGACCCAGACCTGCGTTTCTGTATGTCATGCAGGTAGTCAGACCTACCTTGAAGCAGGAGGCCCTGTAGAGGAGCTGCACCACGTGGCCTATGCTGGTCTTGGAGGCCTGGGGGAAGCGTGGCTCTAACCTCTGGACCACAAACAGCACCAGAACCTTCCTGGACAGGGCCAAGCCATCCTCCAGAGCCAGCAGCACCAGCTTCAGAGCCTCCTCCTGCATGGCTGGGAGGGAGAAGGAAGCAGGTGGATTATTAGACCACAAATACACACATCAATTCAGACAGTTATGCAAGTTAGACAACATATACAAACACTTACACTAGTAAATGTCATTGTATAAGACAGCATTTCTCGAAACTCACCTTGTGGACCCCCAAACATCTCACAATTTTGTTGTAGATCTGAACTAGCAGTGATTCAACTAGTCAAGGGCTTGAGGATTAGATCACTAGTTGAATCAGGTCTGATAGCTATGGAATAGATCAAATGGAACAGTTGGGGTTCTCCGAGGAGAGGTTTGAGAAACGCTGGTATAGTCAGGGCGGGTGCGTGTGTGTAACTTCCTCTCATCTTACCTGGGCCCAAGAACTGGCATCCCCGGGCCCGGACGGCAGCCCACAAATTGGATGACAATTGCTGGGGGTTCTGGTGTTGTAGGATGAGCTCTGTGACCGTGCGCTCCCCCAGAGACCTGGCTGCCCTCATGGCCCGCACACGGCCCTCCTCCTCCACCAGCTGACAGTGGACCAGGGTCACCAGCTTCCTCTGCATGGGCCGACTCAGCATGCTCTGGGCTGTGCTGCTTAGACCCACCCCTGGGGGGAGACAGACACACACCATTGAGAGTGGCATTGTCATCATTGTCCAAAGTCAGAGTTAGTTCATTTTTGTGTGGTGTGTATGTTACCTCTGTTGTTGCTGAGGGGTTTGAGGTAGAGGGCCAGCTCATCTACACACTGCCTAGCCTCCTCATAGTGCTGCAAGTCCTCTGGGCTGGTGATCAGGGCCACCGGCTGAACCTTGGGAACCTGGAGGTAGTACACAGAGGCATAATGGTATATTAATATAGGAAATTAAAACACCCATCACTTGTAATAAATAGCATGATGAGCTGGTAAATGTGTCACTGGATTAATTTACAGTCAAATGATTGAACAAATAACTGTATTATTAGTTTATAATATAATTAGGTTACTTAATAATCAATAGTTATGTGTTGGAGCGTTGAGCGTGCAGTCCCTAAATTCACTATCTGCAGTGACATGGAATTAAAATGGCCATAGCACTAACATCCACAGGAGTGTCACAGGCCACCCACACAGTATGGTTGCTCAATACAAGTGTTGCATCATATGTATAACTTAGAAAAAGGTGGAGAATTCTGAGGTGTGGTGTGATAACCATCAATTATACAAACATTCCAAACAGCACACCCAATATAGCCACTAGTCCACCCACCCATAGATTGCTCTGAATGGGAATAAGCTGGTCTGGGGTAGGCAAGTCTAGGTAGTCCCTCCTGTTTCAGTTCATTTTATTTTGTTGGGTGCATAAGGAACACAACCCAATTTGAATAATTGTAATTCAATGGGCACAGACATTTTGCCTGGCTAACCAGACCCCATGCTCCGGCCAACTGCTACGCAACACCCGCGGACGCTTTTCTACAAAATGAGTCTGGATCCGAGTACCTCCCTCACCCTTCACCAAATATGAACACATCCGGGGCTATCTGATTGGTCCAGGAAGCCGATGGGTTGGGCCAGAGCCAGAACACTTGGGTAAAGCAGTGGTTTGAAAATGTCACTGTCTTTGATACTCAAGACTGCTTAGAGACAATACAAATCGCTGATTGCTTTGTACAATAGCCCTCGTCACAACAAACGACTTCAATGATGGCAGTCTCAGACTAAATGATGTAGCAAACGACAGAGGAGCAGAATAATAATAACTTAGTGTGAGTCATCAGGCTAACACTCACTGAGCAGAGAACAATTGACCTTACCCACCTCACAGCTATAATACCGTTATGACACTAGGGTTGAGTAGTACCCAGATTTTCATACTGTTCCTGTACCATACCGAGGTATACAGGATTACCAGCAGCTTGGAGCGCTATTTCATTCCAAACATATTTTTTTTTAAAGTTGTTTTACACACAAAATGAATTTAGGGAGCAGGGATCTTGATCCAGGAGGAGATTGCATGTCTCTGATGTAACCAAGAAGCTTGATCTTGCAAGCTGGCGCCCTAGCTAGCAAGTTAGCAAACCAAACGCATAGCTGGAGCCCTGAGCTGACAATTTATTTGGCACATTTTAAGAGTTAACTTAGTTATAAGCAGTGGCGTAGCACAGAATCCCCCCGCAGGCACAAGGTATATGCGATACACCGCCCAAGTGGCTGGCTACGTGTTGAAACTGGTCAAGTCTAATCCAATTTCATCATCACAGCTTGTCACTTTTTAAAGAGGGAAAAAGTCAGTAGACTGTCTTAGCAGAGCGCCTGCCAGCTTCACAAATGAATGTTACATCAAATTCCACGCTAAATCTTTCTGGGCAATGTTCTCTCACAACAAAGTTATCGATCCCATAACTGTTTGACTACCGTGTCATTATGACGCCAACGGAACCCATCCAATAAAGAAGACATAGCATGTTAACAATCTTTAGTTTTGGCAAGTCGGTTAGGACATCTACTTTGTGCAGGACACAATCATTTTTTCCATCTATTGTTTACAGACAGATTATTTCACTTCTAATTCACTGTATCACAATTCCAGTGGGTCAGAAGTTTACATACACTAAGTTGACTGTGCCTTTAAACAGCTTGGAAAATTCCAGGAAATTATGTAACGGCTTTAGACGCATCTCATTGGCTAATTGACATCATTTGAGTCAATTGGAGATGTACCTGTGGATGGTTTTCAAGGCATACCTTCAAACTCGGTGCCTCTTTGCTTGACATCATGGAAAAATCAAAAGAATATCAACCAAGACCTCA
Organism: Oncorhynchus clarkii lewisi; assembly: GCF_045791955.1. NCBI lineage: Eukaryota > Metazoa > Chordata > Actinopteri > Salmoniformes > Salmonidae > Oncorhynchus > Oncorhynchus clarkii. The sequence continues at coordinate 14,299,075 of NC_092166.1, read as the reverse complement.
GAAAAAAAAATGATCTCCACAAGTCTGGTTCATCCTTGGGAGCAATTTCCAAACGCCTGAAGGTACCACGTTCATCTGTACAAACAATAGTATGCAAGTATAAACACCATGGAACCAAGCAGCCGTCATACCACTCAGGAAGGAGACGGGTTCTGTCTCCTAGAGATGAACATACTTTGGTGCAAAAAGTGCAAATCAATCCCAGAACAACAGCAAAGGACTTTGTGAAGATGCTGGAGGAAACAGATACAAAAGTATCTATATCCACAGTAAAACGAGTCCTATATTGACATAACCTGAAAGGCCGCTCAGCAAGGAAGAAGCCGCTGCTCCAAAACCGCCATAAAAAAGCCAGACTACGGTTTGCAACTGCACATGGGGACAAAGATCGTACTTTTTGGAGAAATGTCCTCTGGTCTGATGAAACAAAAATATAACTGTTTGGCCATAATGACCATCCTTATGTTTGGAGGAAAAAGGGGGAGGCTTACAAGCCGAAGAACACCATCCCAAACGTGAAGAACGGAGGTGGCAGCATCACGTTGTGGGAGTGCTTTGCTGCAGGATGGACTGGTGCACTTCATAATATAGATGGCATCATGAGGTAGGAAAATTATGTGGATATATTGAAGCAACATCTCAAGACATCAGTCAGGAAGTTAAAGCTTAGTCGCAAATGGGTCTTCCAAATGGACAATGACCCCAAGCATACTTCTAAAGTTGTGGCAAACTGGCTCAAGGACAACAAAGTGACAGAATTGGAGTGGCCTAAAGAAAATCTGTGGGCAGAACTGAAAAAGTGTGTGTGAGCTAGGAGGCCTAGAAACCTGACTCAGTTACTCCAGCTCTGTCAGGAGGAATGGACCAAAATTCCCCCAACTTACTGTGGGAAGCTTGTGGAAGGCTACCCAAACGTTTGACCCAAGTTAAACCATTTAAAGGCAATGCTACAAAATACTAATTGAGTGTATGTAAACTTCTGACCCACTGGGAATGTTATGAAAGAAATAAAAGCGGATATAAATCATTCTCTACTATTATTCTGACATTTCACATTCTTAAAATAAAGTGGTGATCCGAACTGGAATTGTGAAAAACTGAGTTTAAAATGTATTTGGCTAAGGTGTATGTAAACTTCCGACTATGTATGTATGTATGTATGTATGTATGTATATATATATATATGTATACACACACACACTATAAAGTTTGTACACACCTCTCATTCAAGGCTTTTTCTTTATTTTTTAAACTATTTTCTACATTGTAATATAATAGTGAAGACATCAAAACTATGAAATAACACATACGGAATTATGAAGTAACCAAAAAAGTGTTAAATCAAAATATATTTTATATTTGAGATTCTCCAAAGTAGCCACCCTTTGCCTTGATGACAGCTTTGCACACTTGGCATTCTCTCAACCAGCTCCATGATTCCAACCTGGAATGCATTTCAATTAACAGGTGTGCCTTGTTATAAGATCATTTGTGGATCTTCTTTCCTTCTTAATGCATTTGAGCCAATCAGTTGTGTTGTGACATGGTAGGGGTGAGATACAGAAGATAGCCCTATTTGGTAAAAGACCAAGTCCATATTGTGGCAAGAACAGCTCAAAAAAGCAAAGAGAAACGGCATGAAGGTCAGTCAATCCGGAAATTTCAAGAACTTTGAAAGTGCAGTTGCAAGACCGATCAAGCGCTATGATGAAACTGGCTTTCATGCAGAACGCCACAGGAAAGGAAGACCCAGAGTTACCTCTGCTGCAGAGGATAAGTTAATTCGAGTTAAAAGCCTCAGAAATTACAACCCAAATAAATGCTTCAGAGTTCAAGTAACAGACACATCTCAACATCAATGTGTGAATCAGGCATTCATAGTTGAATTGCTGCAAAGGAACTACTACTAAAGGACACCAATAATAAGAAGAGACTTGCTTGGGCCAAAAAAACACAAGCAATGGACATTAGACTGGTCTGACGAGTCCAATTTTGAGATTTTTGGTTCCATCCGCCGTGTCTTTGAGACACAGAGTAGGTAAACGGATGATCTCTGCATGTGTGGTTCCCACCGTGAAGCATGGAGGAGGTGGTGTGGGTGTGCTTTTCTGGTGACACTGTCAGTGATTTATTTAGAATTCAAGGCACACTTCACCAGCACGGCTACCACAGCATTCTGCAGCGATACGCCACCCCATCTGGTTTGCGCTGAGTTGGACTATCATTTGTTTTTCAACAGGACAATAACCCAACACACCTACAGGCTGTGTAAGGGCTATTTGACCAAGAAGGAGAGTGGTGGAGTGCTGCATCAGATGACCTGGCCTTCACAATCACCTGACCTCACCCCAATTGAGATGGTTGGGGATGAGTTAGACCACAGTGTGAAGGAAAAGCAGCCAACAAGTGATCAGCTTATGTGGGAACTCCTTCAAGACTGTTGGAAAAGTATTCCTCATGAAGCTGGTTGAGAGAATGCCCAGAATGTGCAAAGCTGTCATCGAGGCAAAGGGTGGCTACTGTTTAACACTTTTTTGGTTACTACATGATTCCATGCATTTCATAGTTTTGAAGTCTTCACTATTTTTCTACACTGTAGAAAATAGTAAAAAATAAAGAAAAACCCTGAAATGAGTAGGTGTGTCTCACTGGTACTAATATATATATATATATATATATATCACACACACACACAATATCATTCAAAAGTTTGGTGTCACTTAGAAATGTCCTTGTTTTTTAAAGAAAAGCCCAGTGTTTGTCCATTAAAATAACATAAAATTGATCAGAAATACAGTGTAGACATGTTGCAAATGACTTTGCTGGAAACGGCAGATTTTTATGGAATATGTACATAGGTGTACAGAGGCCAATTATCAGCAACCATCACTCCTGTGTTCCGATGGCACATTGTGTTAGCTAATCAAAGTTTATAATTTTAAAAGGCTAATTGCTCATTAGAAAACCCTTTTGCAATTATGTTAGCACAGCTGAAAACGGTTGTGCTCATTAAAGAAGCAATAAAACTGGCCTTCTTTATACTAGTTGAGTATCTGGAGCATCAGCATTTGTGGGTTCAATTATAGCCTCAAAACGGCCAGAAACAAAGAACTTTCTTCTGAAACTCATCAGTCTGTTCTTGTTCTGAGAAATTAAGGCTATTCCATGCGAGAAATTGCCAAGAAACTGAAGATCTCGTATAACGCTGTGTACTACTCCCTTCACAAAACTGCACAAACTGGCTCTAACCAGAATAGAAAGAGGAGTTGGAGGCCCCGGTGAACAACTGAGCAAGAGGACAAGTACATTAGATTGCCTCACAAGTCCTCAACTGGCAACTGACATCCACTGTCTGTTCTTTTGCCTATCTTAAGCTTTTCTTTTTATTGACCAGTCTGAGATATGGCTTTTTCTTTGCAATTCTGCCTAGAAGGGTAGCATCCCATTTGTGCTCTGTTGTTATCCACCATCTTGTATCCCTAACCCTAGAGACCCTGACACCCTATCTAAAACCAAAACACTGGTGGGTAAAGAACAGATTCTAAATGGATTGAGCCACTCCCCTCCACCGGGTCTCAAGACTCACCTGTCCCCCCACAAGCTGCAGTAGGGCTGTGTTTACCGGCAGCTGCTCGATGTCGGTGGCGATGGCTGTCTGGTCAAAGGGGCAGGCCTTGCGGTGGAGCTTGTTCAGGCACATCTTGCAGACGGTGTGGCCACAGCCCAGCGAGATGGGCCGCCGCACCGTCTCCTCGAACGTCTGCGTGCAGATGGGACACAGCAGGAACTCCGTCCATTGTGGGGCTTGCACAGGCATCACTGGACAGATTTTTTTACAAAGAAAAAAATATGGAAGATTCCACTGGAATCAAGACTTTTCTTCCGAACGTAATTGTTCTTCAAACGTTGTCACACATCGTGGATGCGCATCATGTCACGTGACAAATCCTGAAAGAGAGAAGGGATACAATCATAGTGGGTTAATAGCCTGTGGATAATATTGACACACTGACTCATGCACAATGACATTAGCTGAGCCAATTACCTTGATACATCAGGGGTGTATTCACTAGGAAGCAAACAGAAACAAACGGGGAGGGACCCACCTGAATTTGTCCAATAGAAACTCTAACGGTTTGAACTTTGGACTAATGATTACACCCCAGATGCCCCAAACCAACATTGTTTACATTTATGGCTGGTAACAAATGACATACCTACAGGCCACATAATAAAAACATCCCAAGTTACAGGAGCTGATAGTGGATCTAATTTATCTTCTTGGCACAGGTCAAGCAAGCAATGTTACATTTAGCTACAACAATAAAATAACGTTAGATAAAACCCTTGGCCAGTCAGTATTATGTTCGTTAGATAGCCAATTAGTTAACTGACAGTAACGTTGACCTATTATAAACCCAGGTTGTTTTTTTATATTATTAAAATAATACCAGACACAATATGATAGCTAACTTAAAAATGTACGTCTATAGTAAATAAGATATGCTGGTTAGCTGCACCAGGCGAATGAGTTCAACGCCCTTACAAATTCAAAACGGTTAGCTAAAAAGACAATCCACCGGCAAGCTGAATAACGTTAGTTAGCATGATCACCATCCAGTGTCGGCTTTAACCAACTATCTGATTACATCTGTTCTAGGTGGTTCAATAATTTTCAGAGAGCCAGGAAATTCCGTCTTCAGATAAATAATAAATGGCTGGCAACCCATGGCCAAATAACCGAACAAAATAACGACTGGCGATGTTAGCCTATGGCCTGGCAAGTAGTAGACAAAGAGGAGGCGTAGCTAGTTACTACTGTTTGTGCTTGAGGTAACTTAACGTTAGCTAGATCATTCTGCGCAGCATAGCTAGCTAACAGTTTTAGCTAACAAGTTGATCAGGCAGGATATAACTACATCAATACATATTGTTTTTTATTTAAATAACAATTAGCTAGTTAAACACGCAACGTTACATTATCATCTCATAACGGCTAGTTGCCTGGCAAGTAGCTACACATTTGGCGTTAAATTCGAGCTTCAATTAACGTTACTTTAGCTAGCTAACGTTAGACAACTGGCTAAGTTACTAGGTAAACAACGTTAGCGATGGGACGTTATGTTAGCAGTTAGCTAGTTAGGGTTAGATGGTTTCATGACTGACATGGAAACAACAAATGCATCAAACTTACGAATGTACTTAAAGCTAGTTAATTATATAACTAGCTAGTTAGCTACATTAGTTACAAGCACAACAAATGACTAGCTGCAAGGGAATCGTTCAAGCTAACCAACCAGAATTGCATGTGGCAACATCTAATATTATGTATCTAACTAGCTATTTAGTTTTGGTATTTAGCTCGTTTTTTAGACGTCTACTTAACATCAATTATTTAACTACCTAACGTTAGCTACTAATGGTGTGGCAATCAAATCGCTAAACCAGGTTGCAGAATGTAGGCAAATCAATTGCAGCTAACGTACTGCTACGTACTTAGCGAACCGTCTGGGACGCTAATGCTAGCTGGCATTAGTACGCTAGGCTGGCTCAGAAACTAGGCGTCCAAAATAAATAGCTAGTTAATTAAATATGCCTTTGTTAACTGTTCATAACATTTTTCGATTACATGCACAAGTTACTCACTCATTCCAAAACACTTGGAAGATTTACCTGTCTTTAGGAAAATATTGCGTTATTAAATCGGTAGCCATGTCGACTGTGCAGCTTGGCTGCTGCCGAAGTTTGAGACCAGTTCGAGGGTGTTAACTGGGGTGCATTACTCTGATTCTGTTGCAAAACGTTTTGTCCGTTGCAAACGGAAACCATTTTCTCCTAAACGTTTTGCAACTATAACGAGAGTTTCAATTGGACAGGTAGGTAGGTCCCTCACCGTTTGCTCTGTTTGCTTCTGTTTGGTTCCTAGAGGACACGGTAAAAGGTTTCCGTTGCACAACGTTTTTGCAACGGTTAGCTAACTTTGGAGTTGAGCAAGGAGCGAGTGCACCCCCCTGTTGGTTAGAGAATGCCAGTGCACAGTAAAAAAAAAAAAAAAAAAAGGTAGAGCAGCATTGTCACATCCAGTTGTGACATCTGCTGGATATGGCACGTTGCCCCATATCTCCATCACCAAAACATTTTTAAACAATCTCAGGGACCTGTCAGTTCTTTCATCCAAAGCTCCGTTCATTTTAGGGTGGTAGCTGGTAGGCTACATCTCCCCAGCTTCTCCCCTTAGCCAAACAGTGACAGGCTCAAGCTTGAAATTAGGCATTTTGCCTTTAATTACAACATTACATTTTGTTCGCAATCTTTGGGTAGCTCACAAAAAAATGTGATGATAATATCATGTTGGGCGAGGTTCCACCAAAGATGCTCCTGCGCAGATTTTTAATGTGACTGAGCGCACAGACTCCGCGGTGTGTTTGGGGTGGGTAGCCTGCTATTGCATCCACTTACGCAACGGACAGCTTCAGTCAGACAGGGTGAAATGAAAACACGCATGTTGTATTTCCATGTTTGTCTAATCCGTCTGATTTCTGAAGGGATTAACGGACCAATCATGAATATTGAGAGACCGCCTGTTCGCTCACTGGGAGCAGATCACCGTCCGCTCGTGGACTCACTCCGTCTGAAGCTGGGCTGGCTGCCGTCAAACCATAACAGTACAGAATAAAACGGAGAACAACAATACAGGAGAAAGTTACTTTACTTTTTATGACAAATGTTTCCGACAGCTAGTCAGTCGGGTCAGAGGATGCGCTCAAGCTAGCCGATAAAAACTCCACTCTATGGTGAAGGAAGTTTCTGATACTGGATTTTAGTCCACTAAACTCAAGCTTGTTTAGCTGTGGGTCGTTGTGCCTGGTCAATTTAAGTCGGCACGGAAGGTGAGTTTTTTCAACTGTGGTGAATTGCATCTAAATAAGATATCACCAAGATCTTTCCAGGTAAATGATTGACCTTGTCATGATGTTTTTTTGTCCTGTCATTGATACCATGTATTTTCTGTCACTTTTAAATTAATTCGTGATAGTGCGTTATTATCCTGTTTGGTTCAATTTAAATGCCAGGGGAATTCTTTCAAAGTCAAAAGGGTAATTCATCCATGTGTGATGATAGCCTATTACTAAGTTGGGTGCTTAGTAATAGATAATTATTGTCCTTTTACTTAGTTTTATTAACACGTAAAAGAACTGGACAAATCCAGTGCCTAATCATTCTGCAACTGATTATAAAGAAAACGATTTCGGGTAGGCCTATTAGAATACATTTACATGTAGCCAAATCCCTATTTTATTTCCTATAACCTCTTCATCAAATGTCTTTGATGACAACAACACTTTTATATTGTCAGTACATGCCAGCCACACACAGGCTTCTCATGTACTGATGGCCTATTTCCATTCCAAAGGATTATCCTACGCAGTAATCATTGGATAAAGAGTACAAAGTGAATTGAATCCACTACTTTAGGTATCCTATGCCTAGTGAGACTATTTTACCAGAGGCAACAAACAATGATCCCTTTTCCTCATTAGGTTCCAATCAGACTTTTCCTCTTTGCCTTGCCAGCCAATGGAGGAGGAAGAGGTCCATATCACACAAACATTGGCTCCTGCCAGCTCTCCGCCTCGGTCAAGAGCCTATGATGACTGGGGCCTCATCCTGAGTCTTGTCCCCAAGCCCAGCACATTCTCTCCCTCCTCTCCCTCACTTTCCCCTCCGCCCCTCCCTCCTCCAGGCTCTGCCGTCTATTCCCTGCAGTCCAAGGTGAATAATCTCTCCCAGAGAACCGGAGGGAAAGAGAGAAAGAGGGAGAGGGTGAGGGAGGACAATATGGCCTCAGAGCTCCAGGTAGAGGGACCTGTCTCATTCCAGGCCCTGCCCAAGCAGAAGGGCCGCAGCAGGGGGGAGGTGCCACCGCCTGTGCCCTTCCGGCACTTTGACCAGAGGAGGAGGTCCAGCAGTAGTGAAGACGAGGTAGAGGAAGAGGTGGTGGCCAGGGTACAGCTCCACACCGACCCGACTGAACCACAGAGGGAGAAGGAGAGCTGGGGTGCCATGGGGAAGGGGGCAGAGAAGGGGGAGAGGGGAGGCCCCGCAGGGAGTGTGCCGGGGCAGCCTCGCGGTTTGGGGGAGGGGGCCAGCTTGGAGAGCTTGGAGAACATCCAGTCAGACAGCACCAGCGCAACCAAGGAGGACCCCCCTCCTTCTTCAAAGCCCGCTCCTGCATCCTCCTCCACCTCTTCTAACTCCTCTCACAGACACTGGGCACCTCCTAAAGGATTTTGGAGGGTAGCACGCCCAGAGACTCTGGTTCTGAATAGAGTGAGCACTCAGTCTACTGTGGGCACTCAGACTACAATGCCCATACTCTCGTCTTTTGTACGTTTGAAGGATGAACCCCCTGCGAATGCCACCCTCTCAGGGCCCCAGAGTAAGTCAAGACTGGCTTCTGTGGATTCTGTAGACGAGGACAGGGACGAGAGTGAAGGGTGTTGGAACATGCTGCGTTCGGACAGCCTGGACTGCTACCTGGAGAGGTGTGATAAGAAAGAAGCGAAGGAGCCTATGGATCCCGTGGGGGGGCTGTGGAGGGCGGAGAGCTGGGAAAGTGTGTGTTCGCAGGAAGGGACGCTTTCGCTGGGGGATACAGTGGACGCCAACCAGAGAGCAAGAGGGCGGTCAGTGAACAGACGAAGGAACACCAAGAGAGGAGAGGAGAAAGGCGGCGTGGACATCCCATACCTCTGTGTTGACCAGATAGACAAGAGAGATGGTATGAAGTTCCAGTTTAGAAAATACATCTTGGTACACCTTGTTGTAAAACAGTCCGGGTACTTCAAGAGGTAAATTCAATAAAAAAAATATCATATTTACCATGGCTGCATTTACATAGGCAGACCAACATTTTTTTCAAGTAATTGGTCTTTTGACAAATCATATCAGATCTTTTCACATCAGAATGTTTTTCAGATCTGATCTTGTTGGTCAAAAGACCAATTAGTGAAAAAAAAAAATCAGAATTGGGCTGCCTGTGTAAATGCAGCCAAAGTATCCCATTCTGGGCCTCTCATGGTTTAAGAACATGGTAGAACATGTGCTGTGGGACAAAGTGTCCATCAAGAGTATGGGAGGTAAACAAATCACTCTTTGGAACACAAATAATTTGCTCAATCATGATAGGGTTGGGGAGGAGGGCTTAGTTGCACGTTTTGCATGCACCTCCTTTTCAATGGAATAACAATTGTTTTGTAAGCAAACCAGGCGTAATTGATTAGTTCAATCCAGGAATTATAAAGCATATCAATGTGTGCTTACAACTGTGATCATGTGTCAGATGAATTACTGTAAATTGACCTTGAGATACAGATACAGAGCTATGCATTCTATTTCTGTCAGCACTTCCCACCATCAGGAGCACTTAGAGGAACAGATGTGCTGGTGTTGTGTAGCTATTTTTTAGCGCTGTGTGTGTGTGTGTGTGTGTGTGTGTGTGTGTGTGTGTGTGTGTGTGTGTGTGTGTGTGTGTGTGTGTGTGTGTGTGTGTGTGTGTGTGTGTTATGCTTTGGCTAGTTCAACCTATTCTATTCAATTTGACTGAAATTAAATTACAAATTTGACAGCTCAATGTGCTTTTTTGAATTGAATAAAAGCTTCTAAATTGCTTTCGACACCTCATGCGCTTTCACATTGAATAGTGGTGGGAAGCGATGTAGCAGCAGCAGCCTATCAGAATAGTTGGAGGCATGGCATATTGGGGGCGAGGCTTTCAGTTTGTTCTTTTTGCCCACCCATGAGAGTGAATGTCATTCCAGTTAATGTGGTCTATAGTATTTGTTATTCAAACTAAAATGTGTATTTGTCTACATTTGTAGTGATACATGCATAAGTACATCTGATACTAAAGAGCCAGATAAGGTTACTATGTTAAGGTAGACAATGCTTGATTGAGGCTACTAAATATGGGTGCCTTGTGAAAATAATATGTTTGGAAACATTATTTAAAGTTATTGAACTAACTTCATTTCTTGATTTACAAGAAATGGATTTTGATTGCTTCTAATCAAGTTTTTATTGTCACATGCTTCGTACACAACAGGTGTAGACTAACAGTGAAATGCTTACAGGCCCTTCCCAACAATGTAGAATACTATAAAAAATATAATTAAAATGTAATTTAAAGTAACACGAAGAATAAATACACAATGAGCAATGATAGCTTGGCTATATACATGAGTACCAGGACTGAGTTGATGTGCAGGGGTAGGAGGAAATGGAGGTATATATGTACATATAGGTAGAGGTAAAGTGACTAGGCAACAGGATAGATAATGGACAGTAGTAGCAGTGTGTATGTGTTGGAGTGTCGTTGTGAGTATGTGTGTGTGTGTGAGTCCGGTGTGTGTGCGTCAAGTCAAAAAGAGTTAGTGCAAAAAGGGTACCGTTTGCTGTGCAGTAGCAGAGAGAACAGTCTATGACTTGGGTGGCTGGAGTCTGACAATTATTTGACAATTCATCCTCTGACACTGCCTGGTATATACGTCCTGGATGGCAGGGAGTTCGACCCCAGTGATGTACTGGGCCGTTCGCACTACCCTCTGTAGAGCCTTGCGGTCAGATGCCGAGCAGTTGCCATACCAGGTGGTGATGATATTGTTCAGGATGCTCTCGATAGTGCAACTGTAGAACCTTTTGAGGATCTGGGGACCAATGTCAAATCTTTTCAGTCTCCTGAGGGGGAAAAGGTTTTGTCGTCCTCTCTCTACAACTGTCTTGGTGTGTTTGGACCATGATAGTTCGTTGGTGATGTGGACACAGAGGAACTTGAAACTCTCGACCCGTTCCACTACAGCCCCGTCCATGTTAATGGGGACCTGTTTGGCCCGCCTTTTTGTGTAGTCCATGATCAGCTCCTTTGTCTTGCTCACATTGAGGTTTAATGTTGCTTGTCTTGCTCACATGCATGGTTCAGTGTTGCTTGCCCTCGAAGCGAGCTTAGAAGGCATTTAGCTTGTCTGGTAGGCTCGTTTCAATGGGCAGATCTCGGCTGGGTTTCCCTTTGTAATACGTGATAGTTTTAAAAGCCCTGTCACATCTGAAGAGCGTCAGACCTGTGTAATAGGATTCGATCTTAGTCCTGTATTAACTCTTTGCCTGTTTGATGGTTGTAACCCAATTGAATACCTTTGGGTAATTCCAAATTAAAAAGTGAACTTGGAACAAGGTGAAAACATGGGTTGAATTTACATTAAATATTAGTTTGTATTTGTTATTTATTAGGTTTAACCAAAGGGGAAAAGTAAGTTAAGTGTTGAAATAAATAGGTTGCAACTTGAAATATATGTTAGGTAATAATCAAATAAAACAGTTGGCATTGAATCATATATTTGGTTTCAACAAATGTAGTATTTTTCAATTGAGAAAGCCTAACTCATTTACTTGTAACCAGTTGAAGTTAAAAAAAATAGGTTGGTCCACAGTATTTTTTGTTTTACAGTGCAGTGCACTGAGTGCAAGGCATGATCAGATGATAATGTTTTAATACCTCTCTGTTCCTGCCGTTATGGCGTTTATGTAAGGCCCATGAATCTGACAGGCATTAGGAGGATCAGAGATGAACTTGGGGACAGTCCATGGGTTTGATGTGGGGCTTATGGAAACCTTTATGGTTGAGTAAAGCCCTTTATGGTTGAGTAAAGCCCTTTATGGTTGAGTAAAGCCCTTGGCAGTTTGGACCTGCATACACGCTTTAACAATATTTATTTGCATTACAGATGCGTGAGGGTCCATTTGTATTGCATGGAACTAGGTTTGGAAAGCTTTATTTTAATGGGTAAAGTTCTGTTTTCAGTGTCTCCAGATGCATCTGCCTCCTGGAACAATGAGTGGGATTTAACCATTCCACAACAGGAGCTGCTTGAACTTCCCGGGTAAGGAATATCACACTAGTGTCTGTCTACATAGAAAAGTGGTAAGTGTCTGAGGTGAGGAACCATCTTTTTTAGGGATCATTTTTGCCCCCTAAATATTCTTTGACTGTAAAGCAGTCAACTATCCTGTCCAATTTGTTTTGCAGATTGAAACATAAGCTATGTAAAGATGCTAATATTAGCATATAATATCAGATCACACCTCTCCCATGAAACTGGAAGTAGAGGTTAGGTAGCCTAGTGGTTGGAGAGGCGGGCCATCAACCAGAGGTTTGCCATTTCAAATCCGGCATCCGGCTCCTTACTGGAAAAATCTGTCAGGAAGTGAGCTGGCAACAAATCAAATCCTAGATGCCATTGCCTGCCATTGTGCCCTTGAACAAGTCGCTTAACCCCCTACAACAACAGATCCCCGGGCGTCCAGTGTGAAAGCCCCCCGCACCTATCCAAAACCTGTATATGTACAGTTGAAGTTGGAAGTTTACATACACCTTAGCGTAATACATTTAAATTCAGTTTTTCACAATTCCTGACATTTAATCCTAGTAAAAATTCCCTGTCCTTTTTCAGTTCTGCCCACAAATCTTCTATGGGATTGAGGTCAGTCCTTTGTGATGGCCACTCCAATACCTTGACTTTGTTGTCCTTACGCCATTTTGCCACAACTTTGGAAGTATGCTTGGGGTCATTGTACATTGGGAAGACCAATTTGTGACCAAGCTTTAACTGACTGACTGATGTCTTGAGATGTTTCTTCAATATATCCACATAATTTTCCTCCCTCATGATACCATCTATTTTGTGAAGTGCACCAGTCTCTCCTGCAGCAAAGCACCCCCACAACATGATGCTGCCACCCCCGTGCTTTATGGTTGGGATGGTGTGCTTCATGGTTGGGATGGTGTTCTTCGGCTTGCAAGCCTCCCCCTATTTCCTCCAAACATAATGATGGTCATTATGGCCAAACAGTTATTTTTTGTTTCATCAGACCAGAGGACATTTCTCCAAAAACTACCATCTTTGTCCCCATGTGCAGTTGCAAACTGTAGTCTGGCTTTTTATGGCGGATTTGGAGAAGTGGCTTCTTCCTTGCTGAGCGGCCTTTCAGGTTATGTCAATATAGGACTCGTTTTACTGTGGATAGAGATATTTTTGTACCTGTTTCCTCCAGCATCTTCACACGGTCCTTTGCTGGTGTTCTAGGATTGATTGGCACTTTTTGCACCAAAGTATGTTCATCTCTAGGAGACAGAATGTTTCTCCTTCCTGAGCCGTGTGATGGCTGTGTGGTCCCATGGTGTTTATACTGGCCAGGCACGACTCCAAAACCATCATTAAGTTTGCAGACGACACAACAGTGGTAGGCCTGATCACCGACAACGATGAGACAGGGAGGAGGTCAGAGACCTGGCCGGGTGGTGCCAGAATAACAACCTATCCCTCAACGTAACCAAGATTAAGGAGATTATTGTGGACTACAGGAAAAGGAGGACCGAGCACGCCCCCATTCTCATCGACGGGGCTGTAGTGGAGCAGGTTGAGAGCTTCAAGTTCCTTGGTGTCCACATCAACAACAAACTAGAATGGTCCAAACACACCAATACAGTCGTGAAGAGGGCACGACAAAGCCTTTTCCCCCTCAAGAAACTAAAAAGATTTGGCATGGGTCCTGAGATCCTCAAAAGGTTCTACAGCTGCAACATCGAGTGCATCACTGCCTGGTACGGCAATTGCTCGGCCTCTGACCGCAAGGCACTACAAAGGGTAGTGCGTACGGCCCAGTACATCACTGGGGCTAAGCTGCCTGCCATCCAGGACCTCTACACCAGGCGGTGTCAGAGGAAGGCCCTAAAAATCGTCTAAGACCCCAGCCACCCCAGTCATAGACTGTCCTCTCTACTACTGCATGGCAAGCGGTACCGGAGTGCCAAGTCTAGGACAAAAAGGCTTCTCAACAGTTTTTACCCCAAAGCCATAAGACTCCTGAACAGGTAATCAAATGGCTACCCTGACTATTTGCATTGTGAGCCCCCCCCCCAACCCCCCTTTTTTACGCTGCTGCTACTCTCTGTTTATCATATATGCATAGTCACTATAACTATACACTCATGTACATACTACCTCAATTGGGCTGACCAACCACTGCTCCCGCACATTGGCTAACTGGGCTATCTGCATTGTGTCGCACCCACCATCCGCCAAACTATTTGCATTGTGAGCCCCCCCCCCCCAACCCCCCTTTTTTACGCTACTGCTACTCTCTGTCATCATATATGCATAGTCACTTTAACCATATCTACATGTACATACTACCTCAATCAGCCTGACTAACCGGTGTCTGTATGTAGCCTCGCTACTGTATATAGCCTGTCTTTTTACTGTTGTTTTTATTTCTTTACCTACCTACCTACCTATTGTTCACCTAATACCTTTTTTGCACTATTGGTTAGTGCCTGTAAGTAAGCGTTTCACTGTAAGATCTACACCTGTTGTATTCGGCGCACGTGACAAATAAACTTTGATTTGATTTGAGACTTGTGGAGGTCATACATTTTTTTCTGAGGTCTTGGCTGATTTCTTTTGATTTTCCCAAGATGTCAGGCAAAGATGCACTGCGTTAGAAGGTAGGCCTTGAAATACATCCACAGGTACACCTCCAATTGACTGAAATGATGTCAATTAGCCTATCAGAAGCTTCTAATGCCATGACCTCATTTTCTGGAATTTTCCAAGCTGTTTAAAGACACAGTCAATTTAGTGTAGGCAAACTTCTGACCCACTGGAATTGTGATACAGTGAATTATGTTAAATAATCTGTCTGTAAACAATTGTTGGAAAAATGTGTTCTGTCAGCCACAAAGTAGATGTCCTAACCGACTTACCAAAACTATAGTTTGTTCACAAAAAAATTTGGTTGAAAACAAGTTTTAATGACTCCAACCTAAGTGTATGTAAACTTCCGACTTCAACTGTAAATATGTTTGTCTTTTGGAGGAGTTGGGTTAAAAGTGGAAGTCAAATTTCAATTGGACCTTGTGTGCAATTGACCAATAAAGTGAAGTTCTTTATAAATAATAAATACGAGCGTTACAAAACTAAGCTGGATGCGTACACAAAATCTTCCTCCATTCTCCGTACATACAGGAATGGATGAGTGTGTTGTCGACAGGGATCATCCACAGGCATATCATACTCTTTTGGCTACTAAAGCACATAGAACATAGGATCAACTGGAAGACAGGGGATGAAGTACATTACGGAGGTTAAACTCGCCACCACGCCCCAGTCCAATCGGCTATTACATAAGAAGGCTTAGCGTAGAAGACTGACATTCAGAGCTCCATTCTCTTTAACTCTATCCGTAGGGCATATAATGTTCTCTGGATATGTAACTGTGCAGGATCAGCTCGGTACAAATGAAGGCACCAGATGTGTGGTAGCTTCGCAAACCACCTGATCTTGCAAGTTTACATGGATATTCGCTACAAGGGAAATAGCGCAGAGGCAATTGGTCTGGTAATTATGAGGCTAGATGTGTGGTGCAGGGAAATGATTCAAGACAAAATAGATTTCAAATTATTTCAGGGCTACACAAAATGTGGACTTTGACCTTATCTGTAGACCTGAAAAATTATTAGGAACCTCGTTAATCACATCAGCGATATGCTAAGAGACGTTTAATTCAGCAAGCCATGGATAGTACAGCAATATTGGACTACTGTCTGGTTGCCCCCAACCTCAACCCACCCATCTTTTTCCCCCCTCCAGTCATTTCAATCGTTTGGGTTCGGATCCCACTGCTACCACCAATTGTATACGGCCAGGATTTAGTAAAGGGTAGGACAACTTCTTTCTTCAATGGTGAAGGATTAATATCATAGAGGTAGATAGAGGGCGCACTTGACCCAAAGCCTGCTTTAGCATGGGCAGCACCCAGCAAGGGCAGCACCATTGAGGGCTTTCACCATTTGAAGTAGTCAACTGGGTGGGGCTTGCTATGGGTTAACAAAGAATCACAGAATTCCATCTAGGTCAGCAGCTTTATACCTGTTCAGACAATACACACTCCACCACAGTAGGTGGTGGTATGCACCTTTTTAGTTTATTTATGAACTGCTAATACACTCATAGAAGTATAAGAATAACACATTGAGTATTTTAAAATTGAGATGGACAGCACCATTGGGGGCTGTCACAGAAGACGCACCTTACAAAGTTAAAAGGTGTGCTATTTTTCCATATCTACAATAAATAAACAAACATGTAACCACTTCAATCGCTAGCTCAAAGACCACCCTGATCCCAAATCCTCCCAACAAACGATCCCGCAGGGTGATTACGTCCTCTCCTGTCGAGAATTGGTACGACATTTCTATCACCTTCCCTATTTCTATGTCTCCCTCTCCAATTCACCCTCTGTCTCTGTGTGATTGACAGCTCACACTTCAACACTGAGGAACTTCCTCTGAGCCCCAGACATGAGCAGGCCATGCTCCTGCTGGAGAGGGCTCGGTTAAAAGCCCGCTTCAATCACGCCAAAGGGGAACGCCCTCAAACCCGCCGCTCCCATTCTGCCCAGAGATACAACCCGTAAGTCAGCTGTATCTGCAACTCTGTTGATCTCTATCCCCCCTATTAGTCTGGCTACCTGATCGTCTGTCTGTCTGTCTGTCTGTCTGTCTGTCTGTCTGTCTGACTACCTGATCATCTATCTGTCTGTACATTAGTCTGACTACCTGATTGTCTGTCTCTGTCTGTCTGTCTGTCTGTCTGTCTGTCTGTCTGTCTGTTAGTCTAACTACCCAATTGTCTGTCTGTCTGTCTGTCTGTCTGTCTGTCTGTCTGTCTGTCTGTCTGTCTTTATATTCCATTCTGTATAAGTGTGTCCACCCCTTCCTACATCTCTCTCTCCTTTCAGTTCTTAATTTCTCTCTCTGTCTTTTTCTTTCTGTGTGATTGAAAAAGCTGACATTATGTAACTTCCAATGACTGATCGTTTCAGAATCATAACTCTGGTTTCTGATTGGATGTTCCACAAAGATGCAGGGAGTGTTATATAGTATGACTTATGTAACCATGTTGATGACACACACCATGATGTTTCAGTTTCTGTAATGGGTATTTTGTTCTTGAAATCCCCTCTTATATCAGTGGGATGCATTCACAGCAAAGGGTATTAGGAATACTGGCACTCACACACACATACACGGATTACTCATGTGCTTTCATGCATTTGTGTCAGCAGAAGTACTTGTATTTGTGACTATGAACATATGTACAGGCTGTGAGTAAGAATATGAAGTTATTATTATTATTTTATACAGTGTTTAGTGTGTTTCCCTGTTCTATCCAGCAAGAGGCAGCAGTCTGGGATTGATTCAGCACTGGTCCAAAAGGCTGTGGCTGTTAAACCCAAGGAAGAGCTGACAGCCCCTCCCTCATCAGGTCCACTCCTGGTCCCACAAAGCAGAGACCTCTCCCCTGGGGGGCACAATCGTCGGTATGGTAACTCACCCACAAGGGTGCGGTTTGAGGATGAATCAGAGAAGGAGGCAGAGTCTCGCTACCTGGATCGGGTGAGGGAGCGTGGGCGGGCCACGGGACAGAAATCCAAGGGCACTCTGGAAAAGAAGGCGGAGTCTAGCATAAGCATTACAGGCCTTACTCCAGGAATGGAGGATGTTGGTTTCACGAACGCTGCATCTACCCAGGTAACAGAGGTAGTGGTGGTGTTGAGGAAATGTGAGGCTTGTGGATCCATTCTTAGGGATCCTCCAGTGCCCGAACCAGAGACTCAGTCCGGCAATGCGGAGGAGAATCAAGGCAGGAAGGTCTCTCGCTATGGCCCCCCAGCCCAATCAGACGGGATCCCCCAACCAGATCAGCCCAGCAGCATCCACCCCAAAGCGGCTGGGGTCACCTTCGGTGAGGTCCTGATTCTGGGAGAGGATAAAGAGGGCGGGGCCGGGGGTGGAGTGGGGGAGAGGTCCTCCGGTTTTGGGAAGTTGAGGAGGCGCAGCAGGAAGGGAGAGAGCCGGCTGAAACGGGTCGGCTCGGGACATGGCCCCTATGGTGCCTCGTGGGCCCACCGTCGAAACTCCAACCCCAGAAACAGGGTCAACGTGTGCAGGCGAGCCGTCACCTTTGCTCTAGGCAGTCCTGTAGCTCTGGACCGCCCTCTGGTGGGAGCCTCCGGAAACAGCAACCCCAAGGATAGTGACGCCCCCACCCCGCCACTGCCCATTAAGTCAGCTCTGAAGTCAGGCTGCAAGAGCAGGGCGAGTGGGCAGCGTGTGGTAAAGCTCCTGCCCTCGGTTCAGTATCACCTCATCAACCTGGATGAGGGGGCAGGGGGAAGCCCACAGCATGACCTCATCACCACAGAGCATCATGGGGAGGGTCCTATCTCTGCCCCCTCAGGGTCTCCCCCTAACGCCGCCTTAGTCCCCTGCATCCGACCATCGTCCCTCAGGTACTCCCCTGCAAGGATCACCCCTGACCTCCCCCCTGCGGAACTCTGGGAAACTGCTGCAGATGGAGCTGGTGAGTAGATAGAATGTATTGTGTTGGAAGGAACTGTAGACTTGATGTGATGTGCTCACTGAATGCTTCTTTCAGTTACACACATAAAATGTCTTCCAGGTCTGGCGCTGAGCGGAGACGTGTGTCGAGATCTGCTGGTGACTCTTCCAGAGTGCCGCCCTGCGCTGCGCTGCTTGGGCGTGTCCCGAGCAGAGGACCTGAGGGCAGAGTTATTGAGAGCGGAGCACCTGAAGGCAGAGGCTCAGTGGGAGGATGGCCAAGAGGGGGCTCGGTCAGTATGGATCCCACCACTAACACCAAATTCAAGTCAGACCCATATACAGTGGGGAGAACAAGTATTTGATACACTGCCGATTTTGCAGGTTTTCCTACTTACAAAGCATGTAGAGGTCTGTAATTTTTATCATAGGTACACTTCAACTGTGAGAGACGGAATCTAAAAAAAATCACATTGTATGATTTTTAAGTAATTAATTTGCATTTTATTGCATGACATAAGTATTTGATCACCTACCAACCAGTAAGAATTCCGGCTCTCACAGACCTGTTAGTTTTTCTTTAAGAAGCCCTCCTGTTCTCCGCTCATTACCTGTATTAACTGCACCTGTTTGAACTCGTTACCTGTATAAAAGACACCTGTCCACACACTCAATCAAACAGACTCCAACCTCTCCACAATGGCCAAGACCAGAGAGCTGAGTAAGGACATCAGGGCTAGAATTGTAGACCTGCACAAGGCTGGGATGGGCTACAGGACAATATGCAAGCAGCTTGGTGAGAAGGCAACAACTGTTGGCGCAATTATTAGAAAATGGAAGAAGTTCAAGATGACGGTCAATCACCCTCGGTCTGGGGCTCCATGCAAGATCTCACCACGTGGAGCATCAATGATCATGAGGAAGGTGAAGGATCAGCCCAGAACTACACGGCAGGACCTGGTCAATGACCTGAAGAGAGCTGGGACCACAGTCTCAAAGAAAACCATTAGTAACACACTACACCGTCATGGATTAAAATCCTGCAGCGCACCCAAGGTCCCCCTGCTCAAGCCAGTGCATGTCCAGGCCCGTCTGATCCAGATGAGAAATGGGAGAAGGTCATGTGGTCTGATGAGACAAAAATAGAGCTTTTTGTTCTAAACTCCACTCGCCGTGTTTGGAGGAAGAAGAAGGATAAGTACAACCCCAAGAACACCATCCCAACCGTGAAGCATGGAGGTGGAAACATCATTCTTTGAGGATGCTTTTCTGCAAAGGGGACAGGACGACTGCACCGTATTGAGGGGAGGATGGATGGGGCCATGTATCGCAAGATCTTTGCCAACAACCTCCTTCCCTCAGTAAGAGCATTGTAGATGGGTCGTGGCTGGGTCTTCCAGCATGACAACGACCCGAAACACACAGCCAGGGCAAGTAAGGAGTGGCTCCGTAAGAAGCATCTCAAGGTCCTGTAGTGACCTAGCCAGTCTCCAGACCTGAACCCAATGGAAAATCTTTGGAGGGAGCTGAACGTCCGTATTGCCCAGCGACAGCCTCGAAACCTGAAGGATCTGGAGAAGGTCTGTATGGAGGAGTGGGCCAAAATCCCTGCTGCAGTGTGTGCAAACCTGGTCAAGTACTACAGGAAACGTATGATCTCTGTAATTGCAAACAAAGGTTTCTGTACCAAATATCAAGTTCTGCTTTTCTGATGTATCAAATACTTATGTCATGCAATAAAATGCAAATGAATTACAAAAAAATCATACAATGTTATTTTCTTGATTTTTGTTTTAGATTCCGTCTCTCACAGTTGAAGTGTACCTATGATAAAAATTACAGACCTCTCTCTACATGCTTTGTAAGTGGGAAAACCTGCAAAATCGGCAGTGTATCAAATACTTGTTCTCCCCACTGTATATGTTTAATGTGGCTCTGGTTCCTTTAAATGGTGTCTTATTCTTAATCTGACAGGGAGGCAAGACTGCCTCCTCCTGGTACTGAAGCATACTGTAACTTCAAGCTCCACAGTTTGTTCTGTCAGAGGGAGCTTCAAGAACTCTCTGATGGGTGGATAAGTGCAACACTGTTAGCTACTCTGTGATAGATTGCATTAGTACATTTGGCACCATACAGTTTCTCTGTAATATATCTTGCAAGAATTGAACTGTGCGTTGTAATCCCTAAGTGACAGATTCAATCGAACATAAACCACTGTTCACGCTTACAGCCTGCTTTTTTTTTTACATACAACTGACATGTTTTGCTCTGTCTGTATGTGTTGGTGCCTTGTGTAGGAGGTCTATGGCAGAGCGGGACGGCAGACCCAAGCTATCTCTGCGACGGTTCTTCTCCTCCATCGGGCTGCACAGTGTGGGCAGGCTGGTGAAGGGAGGGCGCTCCAGCAGCATGGAACAGCTCAGCATCTCAGCGCCGCGGGCCAGCTCCACCTCACCCAGCCCCACCCACAGCCCTCACACCAACACCCGCCTGCAGAGGACCCCCTCACTACAGGCCCTGCACACAGTAAGCACCAGCTATTCAGTTCAGCTCAGTTGAGTTATATTCAATCTAGTTCATTTGAGTTCAGTTACATTTATTTATATTCAGTTCAATTCAGTTCTGTTAAATGTTTCCACTAACTTATTTGTCTAGGAACAGAAATGCATATGCCACTTTACTTTTACACTATTCTTTAACATTTTCATATTGAGATGCAATTTTCTTGGCTAACATTCAAAATACAAGAGACTCTGGCCGTGCCTGAAATCTGTCTTGCCTACTACTACTGCATAATGTCTACTAATCTAACTACATACAAATTAGAACGCGTACTGTTTAGTAAAAACGAATGCAGTAAGCAATGAATATCAGCGTACTAGGCTCATCTTACTGGGAATGCATCCTTTATTGCACAATTGCACAGTCTTTCATTTTGGTACAGAGCCTCACCTTCTCTGATTATCAGCTGTTGTCAGACACACGTGGGTCTTGAAAGACGATTCTCTTCCTCAACCGTGTGCAGCAAATTCTACTAGATGAAAATCCAAAATGAGTATGACATCCTGGCATTTAAAGCATATTGAATTTTCTATTTTTGAAACTCACAAAATGCTTACTGTTTAGAAAGGAAAGTTAGGTATTCAGACACCACCTCTGTCTGTGAATGTCAGGATTCAGGAGACAACATCACCTGCACGGATGATGACCCCTGTTGCAATGTCCCTAATAAATACAAATGTCCTTCTCTGTCACCAGGTGTCCCCACTGGCCCAGCTTCGGAAAGCCTCCTCTGTGCAGAGTCTGGAGAGGAGAGTGGAGCGTTCTACCATTCTGGGAGAGGTGTCTGTGCCTAACAGCCTGGCACCCAGGTACTGCGTGTGTGCGTTTGTGTGTGCGTTTGCGTTTGTGTGTGCGTTTGTGCGTGCGTGCGTGCACACAGAGAGAGAAGGGAAAAATAGATTTCTCATTTCTCATTCAGGATACAATAAGGAACATAAATACTAGGACCGAGAATAATGTCATCCTTATTGACACAACACTACAAATCCAGGCATCTTTCCAAAAGCTCTTGAAGTGATGTCATCTAGACCATATTTACACTAAGCAATGTTTGACTTGGCAAAATGCCTTACGTATATAAAAACAATATAGCTAGATTATTGTAAGATCCCATTATCAATAGGAAACTGACAAACTGCCACTCATTTCTCATGAAGGTAAATTACCCCCACTACATTTCACTGAAAAGTCTCTATATACTATTTCTACAGGATGATCCAGAGAGCCCTGAGCGTGGAAGATGTGTTAGCCCCTCGGGTGGTGCGTCCCATGGGTCCAATGGGTAGGGTCGTCCAGGCCTTCCCTGATGGGACCCTCTGGTTGGAGCTCACCAGACCCCCTAACGGCCCTTTTGGGTTCGTCATCTCACGAGGCAAAGGTCGACCGGTCACAGGTATATTAAAGCACTATTACTGTATAACTGGGTTCCATTAGTTGTAGCCTACATTTTAGTGTTGTGGATGTGAGGGTGTACAGTGCATTTGGAAGTATTCAGACCCCTTCACTTTTTCCACATTTTGTTACATTACAGTCTTATTCTAAAATGAATTACATACATACTACAATGTTCCTTATCAATCTACACACAATACCACATTTTTGTAAATGTATTAAAAAATGAATAACAGAAATACCTCATTGACATAAGTATTCAGACCCTTTGCTATGAGACTTAAAATTGAGTTTAGGTGCATCCTGTTTCCATCGATCATCCTCGAGATGTTTCTACAACTTGATTGGAGTTCACCTGTGGTTAATTAAATTGATTGGACATGATTTGGAAAGGCACACACCTTTCTAATGTAATGTCCCACAGTTGACAGTGCATGTCAGAGCAAAAACCAAGGAAATGTATGTAGAGCTCCAAGACAGAATTTTGTCGAGGCACAGATCTGGGGAAGGGTACCAAAAAACGTCTGCAGCATTGAAGGTCCCCAAGAACACAGAGGCCTCCATCATTTTTAAATGGAAGAAGTTTGGAACCAACAAGACTCTTCCTAGAGCTGGCCGCCCGGCCAAACTGAGCAATCGGGGGAGAAGGGCCTTTGTCAGGGAAGTGACCAAGAACCCAATGGTCACTCTGACAGAGCTCCAGAGTTACTCTGTGGAGATGGGAGAAACTTCCAGAAGGACAACCATCTCTGCAGAACTCTACTCTCAGGCCTTTATGGTAGAGTGGCCAGATGGAAGCCACTCCTCAGTAAAAGGCACATGACAGCCCACTTGCAGTTTGCCAAAAGTCACCTAAAGGACTCTCAGGCCATGAGAAACAAGATTTTCTGGTCTGATGAAACCAAGATTGAACTCTTTGGCCTTAAATGCCAAGCATCACATCTGAAGGAAACCTGGCACCATCCCTACGGTGAACCATGCTGGGGGCAGCATCATGCTGTGGGAATGTTTTTCAGTGGCAGGGACTGAGAGACTAGTCAGGATTGAGGGAAAGATGACCAGCGCAAAGTACTGAGAGGTCCTTGATAAAAACCTGCACCAGAGCGCTCAGGACCTCAGACTGGGGCGACGGTTCACCTTCCAACAGGACAACGATCCTAGCACACAGCCAAGACAATGCAGAAGTGGCTTCAGGACAAGTGTCTGAATGCCAGAGCCTGGACTTTAATCCGATCTAACATCTCTGGAGAGACCTGAAAATAGCTGTGCCGCAATGCTCCCTGTCCAACCTGAGGTTGGCGTATTGCTGCAGAATGCTGTGGTAGCCATGCTGGTTAAGTGTGCCTTGAATTCTAAATAAATCACTGACAGTGTCACCAGCAAAGCACCCCCACACCATCACACCTTCTCCTCCATGTTTCATGGTGGGAACCACACATACGGAGATCATCCATTCACCTACTCTGCGTCTCACAAAGACACGGCGATTGGAACCAAAAATCTCAAATTTGGACTCATCAGACCAAAGGACAGATTTCTAATGTCCATTGCTCATGTTTTTTGGCCCAAGAAAGTATCTTCTTCATATTGGTGTCCTTTGGTAGTGGTTTCTTTGCAGCATTTCGACCTTGAATGCCTGATTCACACAGTCTCCTCTGAACAGTTGATGTTGAGATGTGTCTGTTACTTGAACTCTGTGAAGCATTTATTTGAGCTGCAATTTCTGAGGCTGGTAACTCTAATGAACTTGTCCTCTGCAGCAGAGGTAACTCTGGGTCTTCTTTTCCTGTGGCGATCCTCATGAGAGACAGTTCCAGGTGACTACCTCATGAAGCTGGTTGAGACAATGCCAAGCGTGTGCAAAGCAGTCATCAAGGCAAAGGTTGGCTACTTTGAAGAATCTCAAATATAAAATATATTTTGATTTGTTTAACACTTTTTAGGTTACTACATGATTGAGTCCATATGTGTTATTTCATAGTTTTAATGTCTTTACTATTAATTCTACAATTTAGAAAATAGTTCAAATAAAGAAACTCTTGAATGTGTAGGTGTGTCCAAACTTTTGACTGGTACTGTATATTAATTAGCAAAAATTTCTAAAAACCTGTTTTTGCTTTGTCATTATGGGGCAATGTATGTAGATTGATGAGGGGAAAAAACGATTTGATCCATTTTACTATAAGGCTGTAACATAACAATGTGTGGAAAAAGTCAATGGGTCTGAATACTTTCCGAATGCACTGTATATTCATTAAACACCTAATGGCAGGGATTTTAGGTGGGTGTTTTAGAGGGCATTTTACCCGAGTGTGTAATGACATACTATTTAAGGATTTTAAATTGACATATTCTTAGTGTTTGCACCATTACCTATTGTGCCCTCCCTCCCCATCTCTCTCTCTTTCTATCTCTCTCTCGGCCCTTCCCCCACCCCTCTCTCTTGTCTCAGGTGTGTACGTGGAGCAGGTAGGGGAAGGTACTGAGGAGGGCCTGTACTCTGGGCTCCTGGGTGTTGGGGATGAGATTCTGGAGGTGAATGGGGAGACAGTGGCTGGACTGACCCTGGATCTGGTGACACGCCTCATGACCCGTGACAGCACTGCCTCTATCCGTGTCCTGCCACACCGTCGGAACCATCGCTGAGCAATGGAATATTCCATTATCCATTTAAATGAAAAAACACACTGGATACTGCGTCATGATAATGTCATGACGAAAACTTGAGAATGGAAATAGGCATAAAGAGATATTTTTAACTCAGGGAGAACAAAAGGAAGGACATAATACATCTCATTTTCTATTATTAGGCCTAATCTTTGAAGATTCAGGCAAATGTTTGTGAATCAAAACAGATAAAACAATGTATAAAGAAAATGTTGCACTGAAGATGCAAGTGAGATGATCTACAATGCCTTCAGAAAGTATTCATACCTCTTGACTTATTCCACATGTTGTTCCTGCAGCCTACATTCCAAATGGATTATATTGATTTTATTTTCTCACCCATCTACACACAATACCCCATAATGACAAAGTGAAATCATGTTTTTAGAAAATGTTGCTAATTTATTGAAATGGAAATACAGAAATATCTTATTTACGTAAGTATTCACAACCCTGAGTCAATCAATATATGTTAGAATCACCTTTGGCATTGATTAGAGCTGTCTCTAAGAGCTTTGCACACCTGCATTGTACAATATTTGCACATTATTCTTTAAACAATTATTCAAGCTCTGTGAAGTTGGTTGCTTGACATTTTCAAGTTTTGTCATAGATTTTCAAGTAGATTTAAGTCAAAACTGTAACTAGGCCACCCAGGAACATTCACTGCCTTGGTAAGCAACTTGGTAAGTGTATTGTTGGCCTTGTGGTTTAGGTTATTGTCCTGCTGAAAGGGGGATTTGTCTCCCAGTGTCTGTTGGAAAGCAGGTTTCCTCTAGGATTTTGCCTGAGCTTAGCTCTATTCCATTTATTTTTATTTAAAGAAAACTCCCTAGTCCTTGTCTATTTATTTTACCTTTATTTAACTAGGCAAGTCAGTTAAGAACAAATTCTTATTTTCAATGACGGCCTAGTGGGTTAATGACAGATTTGTACCTAGTCAGCTCGGGGATTTGAACTTGCAACCTTCCGGTTACTAGTCCAACGCTCTAACCACTAGGCTACCCTGCCTATGACAAGCATACCCTTAACATGATGCAGCCACCACTATCCTAGAAAATATAAAGTGATGTGTCGTATTGGATTTGCCCCAAACATAACACTTTGTATTCCGGACATAAAGTTAATTTCTTTGCAACATTTTGGGGTAGTTTTACATTAGTACCTTAATGCAAAAATGATGCATGTTTTGGAATATGTTTATTCTGTACAGGCTTCCTTCTTTTCACTCTCAATTAGGTTAGTATTGTGGAGTAACTACAATGTTGTTTATCCATCCTCAGTTTTCTCCTATCACAGCCATTAAACTCTGTAACTGTTTTAAAGTCACCCTTGGCCTCATGTTGAAATCCCTGAGTGGTTTCATTCCTCTCCGGCATCTGAGTAAGAAAGGACGCCTGTATATTTGGAGTGGCTGGGTGTAGTGACTGGGTGTATTGACTGGGTGTATTGACACACCATCCAGTGTAATTAATAACTTCAACATGCTCAAAGGGATGTTCAATGTCTGCTTTTTTTTTTACCCATCTACCATTAGGTGCCCTTCTTTGCAAGGCATTTGAAAACCTACTTGGAATTTGTGGTTGAATTTGTGTTTGAAATGCATTGCTCGACTGAGGGACCTAACAGATAATTGTACGTGTGTGGCACAGAGATGAGGTAGTCATTCAACAATAATGTTAAATGCTATTGCACACAGGGTGAGTCCATGCTACTTATTATGTGACTTGTGCTGTTAATTAAGCACATTTTTTACCCCTGAGCTTATATAGGCTTGCCATAACAAAGGGATTGAATACTTATTGACTCAAGACATTTCAGCTTTACATTTTTTGTGAATTTGTAAAAATGTCTACAAACATAATTCCACTTTCACATTATGGGGTATTGTGTGTAGGCCAGTGACACCAAATCTCAATTTAACAAATTTTAAATTAAGGCTGTAACACAACAAAATGTGAAAAAGGGGTGTAATTTCTTTCTGGGGTGTGAATTCTTTCTGAAGGTACTGTAAATAAAGACTGTATAATGATTATTGTGCGTTTCACAATAAATAGCCTATTGTGTCAAAGGTGAAAATGACATCTGTTTATTATGAATTGCCAGTTGCCTTAACTTGCACTTACTCTATGCACATTAGGGCCTTATATTTGGTAATTTACCCCATTTCTGTGCAACCCACTAGTCTACCTTTTCCCACCACAAAGCCTACCTTGTCATAACATGAAGGAATCAAATTGCAAACTTTGTCGAAAAAGCTCATTCATAGTAGGTCTACTACCAATGTGGTAAAAATCGATTCTCAAAAGTTATTCAACATTTAGGTATTTTATGTTATTCTTATTTGTTTTGTGTGGCAGTGTCTCATTCTGCGATCACGTTATTGACTTGAATGAAATTCGTTGGGAAATAGGCTGTTTGTTTTTCTCTTTTTGCAGCAACAGCGTTCTCAGTCTGCTTCACCACTATGATGCTTGTGACCAGTGATCTAAAAGCACGTGATATTATTTCGGTCGTGACAGTCAACTTCACAAGTCGCTAAAACAGAGGAAGGAATTATCAGTGCAAGTGGCTCAGGTGTCTCCAGGTGTTCTGTTTAACTTTACCTGATTAGGTTCTCTCCGCAGTTTGAAACTTATAAAGGTTTCTGAATATTAAATGTCTCTCAACACGTCTTTGTAGAATACACATATAGTATTGGCCAAGTGTTTTAACCTAGGCCTAGTTAAGCAATAAGCCTATATCCACCTCTATTCTACGGAAGCCCTTAAGCCAGCGTTTTACAAACTCGGTCCTCGGGACCTCAAGGGGTGCATATTTTGTTTTTTGCCCGAACACTATACAGTATCGAAACTCTTCCACAGAAGTATATGCTTGTGCTTCCTTGCCAAAGAGGCTATCGAAGAGGGGAGGGCTGTCTTTCGTTTGCCTACTAATGAATTGACACACTCCTCGACCACTTATCGGTTTCCTGGTATTGGAGGAGAGAGGACATAGGCCGAACTTTTGTCCAAACGAGAAACCCCTTATATGTCATCCAGTGATGGTGATGGCGCGTTACTGCTGATTTCTCCGTTCACTAATCCGAGGAATGGAGCTGATATGGGTTTATCTCTCTCACCCGTGTCTCCCCCGGGGGAGACCCGCTAAATTTGCCATGAATCCCAGGTCTGGCCACTCCATACATAGGCATAGTGTCATTGTTTTTATGTAGCCTATCAGAAGTCTTTTGATATTGGATCCATTTGTACATTCAAAAATGTAGCAAAGTATTGTTGTTTATTAACGAATATAATAGAGATTAGACCTAAATTCAACTGAAATGTATAATTATCATTATGATTATTAGGCTATAATTATTATATGGCTATTATTATCAGGCTTACTCTATAAATGATAGGGTTATTTTGCCTAATGTTGATATGCCCTTAAGCCGTATGCACGACAAAGATAAACATATTATACCTTAAATACATATTTGTTTGTTTTCCAGGGAAAAAAATTTGGATCAGAAACATGTAATCACCTCGATTAACCTTTAGCCTATTCCTCGCATCGTTGTAGTTACTGGAGTTGCATCCATATCTTTTTATGCTTTGCCCTCCACAAGCCTATATAGCCTACGACAGCCAAATAATAATGAATCATTTCATAAATAATGGGTTTAGGGTCTTATCGGGAACGAAGAGGCCGCTGCGGTGCGCTTATCTCGCCTGGCCACATTGCGGTCGTGTTCCGCTGCACAAACTGAGCGGGCGTCCTGGACGCAATGAGGAATAACTCAAACCTCACTTCCAGTTCCACACTGCACTTCACCAGCACAAAAAAAAACTCAGACATGGATGACCCACTCACAAAATGGCTCCACTTTCACACTGACATCAACAACACGTCGGGAACGGTAAGCGCATACAATTCATCTATGTTTCATTTTCCATGCCTGCTTTGCACGCGAATTATTTTGAATTCCAATTAGGAGTGTGTTTGAGGAGCTTTTTCGTTATTGTTCGTTCCTTGGACACTTTGGAAAGCATTAGAAACGCTATAGGGCCTATTATTTTTCTCAGATTTAACCCCCCCTCCCCAAAATTATAGGCTCATTAGCCTAGGCCTAAATAATGTGTGGCTAAATAATTATGTGGCTATTGGTTAAAACGGATTGTTTTGGCCTATTTTAATCTGTATGGATATAAATATGTATTGTCATTGTCTCATTGACATTGGTAGGTTGTATTATTAGCCTACAGTTAAAAAAGATTGCCTTGTGGTTTCTTCGTTGTTCTGAGTTATGGTAGGCTACACACTTCAATACTACAGCGTCTAGGCCTATACCGTAAAACAAGAAAGGGAAATCCAAAATTCTTACAAAAGCTCAGTTATGCCAACCTTTGTTCCAAATGTCTGTACTGGATCTTAGGCTATTGCTTAAACTGTGGGAGAGAGGAAAAAAAACATTATAGGGTCGTTATAAAGGCATTTGGATTAGGGATTTTTAAGAATCCTATTCACTTATTATTTTGTTAATAATACATTAATTAATACGTTAAATTAGATAGGCCTATAATAATAGATCATTTCAAGTGGCCTTTCTTGCAACAACAAAATAAAAACGTTAGAGGATTTGAATAAAAAGTAATGTTTGAAAACGTCAACACCAATTTCCATTTCAAATGCCACATTGAATGCTTGCCCCATAGGCCTTGGTCAGGTTGTAATGTACGAGTAAAAGCACAGTTGTTTGAGGGGGAAAGGACTTCAAAGAACAACACGAACGAATGACCATCAAAAGCAGTTAATTCAATACTATTTTTGACTGACCTCTCATAATGTAGGCACCTTGTGCTGTTCATATTCTTTGTAGGCCTGTTCGTTATTCGCGTTGAATGTATTTCTTCTTCTTTCAAACATATTCAATGTGGTGCACTCAAAGATGTCCATAGGTATTCGGAGAATTTCAAGAAGTAGAACTAGCCTATTTTTTCATAATAGACAACCCTTCGGTGAGCCTTCTAGGATTTATTTAGGGGCTAATCCAAAATGTGGAAAATAAGTAACTCGACCATATCCTACAAAATGACATGGAAACGTGTTGGTGATGATTATTTGGGACATTGATGACGACATGCACCACCCGTTTTGAATCAAAAACAAGTAACAATTTGATGTGCAGATGCCTGCATTTTAGGGATTATTTTCTTGCTTATTTCTAGACTAAACGAAATCAACATATTCTCTCTTTAAAATGTGGGGCTTTATACACACGACCCTTCACAGCATAATAACATATTTATAATGATGGAGTCATGGAGTGATGAAATGACGGGGGAAAGTCTAGAATCTGAATCTGACTTGAAGAATCAAACACGTTTTTTTATAGATCAGTCTTATTTTAGGCTATCGCATGCATCTATTTACGAAATATTTTTCTGCCCCATAGTGTGGTGTTTTCGACAGCTGATTAATGGAAAGGCAGGGCATAACTACAACGTGATGAAATTATGGAAAAAATTAAGCCGGAGCTTTGTCCTGGAAGTCCCGGTGCCAAATCGTGCAGCCCACTGAAGCAGGATTCCATCATCAGGGGGAATGGATGCAAAGACCCGGAGGACTCGAAGGAGGAGAACTTCCCAGGGGAGGGGGTTAAAACAGATGACGCGCCTCTGCGGGACCCGCGCAACCGGACCATCATCCTCAACGGCGTTGCCAAGGAAACAGCGTACGACGCTCTTGACCTGAAAGGGGAAGTACCAGTAATCGAGCTTTCGAGGAGAGACGATATAAAGGCGGGACAGCAGAGAACGGACAGTCTCACGGTACCGATCACGGAGCTTCGCAGACCACCCGTGCCGTTGCCTCTGCCGCACCGAGACGCGCTGAACGACGCCCGAATGGTTCAGCTGAGCCCAAACGCGTTCCCTCTCCCAGCGCGAGTAATGCTCTACAACCTGGCGCCACCTCTCTCCGCAATCAACAGGTAAAATATAATAAAACATCAAATAGCCTAGCCTTTATGCATTTGAAACAAATGTTATGTTTTCCTGATAGGTTTATTTCACCCTAAATAATATAGTCTATAAGCCTATGTTATTCACCGTCATTTCTTTTTAAGGTAGAATAACTAACTATATGTAGCCTACAGTATTAGGCCTACCGATAGGCATACATCAACATGTGTTTATAGTCTACCTAAAAATAAAAATAAATGAGAAGCTTGTTATCTAGGCTATTGGCTTAATCTACCTTTACAAGGGTATCTGTCAGTGCCTTTACCTCTAAGTTACCTGTGTTGATTAATTGCAGTCTTTTCCTCAACTCATTTGAATGTGGAGGATTTCAGGTTAGTCTACTGCCTATACTCACACATAGATGATGTGTTTTGGTTGTGAGTAGGGACACTGAGACCATCTGTGGTCCTCTGTAGCTCAGTTGGTCGAGCATGGTGCTTGCTATGGCAGAATAGTGGGTTTGATTTCCGTGACCATCCATCCTGAAAATGTATGCATGCATGACTTAAAGTCATTTTTCTAAAATCCTCTGCTCAATGGCATATATTATAGAGGCTATAATTAGGCTATCAATTTAATGAAATAGTTAGGTATTGCTTCATACCTCATATTGGTGAGCTGTTATAGCCTATATGTGCCTGTGTGTCAATAGTGTGTGTCTATGGTCACCTGTGCCTCATATATTTTCTCTGTCACTAGCCTTGGAGGAGAGTCGGAACAATACTGCATGTACCCCAGCAACAGGGTAAAGCACCGCCCAGCGCCTTACGAGGTTGAGTTTGACGAGGGTAGGCGCATTTTTAGATCTTTCTAAGTATGGTAAGACGCAACTCTGCTGTGTCCTCCTGCTGCTTGCAGTCTTCTCCTCATCCCAACGTCATCCCATTCCATTTATCCCCTGGCATGGCTGTAACATGGGCAGGTATTTAATAAAATAGTCTACTGACCACCAACTTCTAGAGAACTCCTAAC
The DNA here is from genome assembly GCF_045791955.1 of Oncorhynchus clarkii lewisi. NCBI lineage: Eukaryota > Metazoa > Chordata > Actinopteri > Salmoniformes > Salmonidae > Oncorhynchus > Oncorhynchus clarkii. The sequence continues at coordinate 14,267,020 of NC_092166.1, read as the reverse complement.
TAAACCTAATCTTCTGAAAGGGTCAAATATACATCTGATGTCTATGGTTTTAGCTTCTTAGAAACATAATATACTGCATCTCATTTTCTCTATCCCCCACTCACAGTCAAATGCAGTTGTAGAATAAAGGGAGGGTGGAGGGAGTTAGGTGCTGCCATGCCAAGGCTTTGCTGCATAGTAAACTGGAGGATTAAGGGAGGCTGGGTGTGTTCCAAGAGAATGGCATGCACCAATGGGATATTCTATTTCTCAAATGCATCCCACAGTTTCTGGCGTGAGCCGCCGATATTGTTAATCGGCTTCATGTACCAATATCTAAAAAACAACTTTGGAAAATACACTACATGACAAAAAGAATGTTCATCGAACATCTCATTCCAAAATCATGGGCATTAATATGGAGATGGTCCCCCCTTTGCTGCTATAACAGCCTCCACTCTTCTGGGAAGGCTTTCCACTAGATCAGGGCTGCCCAACCCTTTTCCTGGAGATCTACCGTCCGGTTTTCAGTCCAAACCTAAATGAACACATCTGAATCTACTAATTAGCTGCTCAACAAGACCTTAACTAGCTGAATCAGATATGCTTAATTAGGGTTGGACTGAAAACTTACAGGACAGGAGATCTCCAAGAAGAGGGTTGGGCAGCCCTGCGCTAGATGTTGGAACATTGCTGCCGGGACTTGCTTTCAGCCACAAGAGCATTAGTGAGGTCGGGCACTGATGTTGGGTGATTAGACCTGGCTCGCAGTCAGCGTTCTAATTCATTCCAAAGGTGGGGTTGAGGTCAGGGCTCTGTGCAGGCCAGTCAAGTTCTTTCACACCGATCTCAACAAACCATTTTGTGTATGGACAAACCCAGATTTGTCCTTCGGACTGCCAGATGGTGGAAGCGTCATACATCCCTCCAGAGACGCGTTTCCACTGCTCCGGTGATCTTAGGCTTGTGTGTGGCTGTTTAAAATATATGTTATATTTGAGATTATTCAAAGTAGCTCCCTTTGCCTTGATGACAACTTCGCACACTTTTGGCATTCTCTCAACCAGCTTCATCTGGAATGCTTTTCCAACAGTCTTGAAGGAGTTCCAACATTTGCTGAGCACTTGTTGGCTGCTTTTCCTTCACTCTGCAGTCCAACTCATCCCAAACCATCTCAAAGTGTGTTGGGTTATTGTCCTGTTGAAAAACAAATGATAGTCCCAGTAAGCGCAAACCAGATGGGATGACGTATCACTGCAGAATGCTGTGGTAGCCAAGCTGGTTAAGTGTGCCTTGAATTCTGAATAAATCACTGATAGTGTCACCAGAAAAGCTCTACTACACCATCACACCTCCTCCTCCATGCATCACGGTAGGAGCCACACATGAGGGATCCATTCACCTATCCTGTGTCTCACAAAAACACAGCGGTTGGAACCAAAAATCTCAAATATGGACTCATCAGACCAAAGGACAGATTTTCACCGGTCTAATGTCCATTGCTCGTGTTTCTTGGCCCAAGCAAGTCCCTTCTTCTTATTGGTGTCCTTTAGTAGCAGTTTCTTTGCAGCAATCGACCATGAAGGCCTGATTCGCGCAGTCTCTCCTAACAAGTTGATGTTGAGACGTGTCTGTTACTTGAATTCTGTGAAGCATTTATTTTTGGCTGCAATTTAGGCTGTGAGGCTGGTAACTCTAATGAACCTATCCTCTGCAGATGAGGTAACTCTGGGTCTTTTTTTCCTGTGAAGTTCCTCATGAGAGCCAGTTTCATCATAGCGCTTGATGGGTTTTGCGACTGCACTTGAAGGAACTTTTAAAGTTCTTGACATTTTCCAGATTTACTGACTTTCATTAAAGTAATGATGGAGTGTCATTTCTCTTTGTTTATTTGAGCTGTACTTGCCATAATATGGACTTGGTCTTTTACCAAATAGGGCTATCTTCTGTATACCACCCCTACCTTGTCACAACACAACTGATTGTCTCGAATCCATTAAGAAGGATAGAAATTCCACAAATGACCTTTCAACAAGGCACACCTGTTAATTGAAATGCATTCCAGGTGACTACCTCATGAAGCTGGTTGAGAGAAAGACAATAATGTGCAAATATGTCATCAAGGCAAAGGTTGGCTACTTTGAAGAATCTCAAATATAAAATATATTTAGATTTGTTTAACACTTTTGGTTACTATATGATTCCATATGGCTGAGATCCCGCTAACGGGATCGATATGACAACAGCCAGTGAAAGTGCAGGGCGCCAAATTCAAACAACAGAAATCTCATAAATGAAATTCCTCAAACATGCAAGTATTTCACACCATTTTAAAGATACACTTGTTGTTAATCCCACCACAGTGTCCGATTTCAAATAGGCTTTACGGCAAAAGCACCACAAACGATTATGTTAGGTGAGTGCCTATTGACAGAAAAACACAGTCATTTTTCCATCCAAAGAGAGGAGTCACAAAAAGCAGAAATAGAGATAAATTAATCACTAACCTTTGATGATCTTCATCAGATGACACTCATAGGACTTCATGTTACACAATACATGTATGTTTTGTTCAATAAAATTCATATTTATATCAAAAAATCTCAGTATACATTGGCGCGTTATGTTCAGTAGTTCCGAAAACATCCGCTGATTTTGCAGAGAGCCACATCAATTTACAGAACTACTCATCATAAATGTTGATGAAAATACAAGTGTTATACATGGAACTTTAGGTAAACTTCTCCTTAATGCAACCGGTGTGTCAGATTTGAAAAAAGCTTTACCGAAAAAGCTAACCATGCAATAATCAGAGTACAGCGCTCAGAGACCAAAACAAACCTATATCCTCCATGTTGTGTAGTCAACAGAAGTCAGAAATAGCATTATAAATATTCACTTACCTTTGATGATCTTCATCAGAATGCACTCCCAGGAATCCCAGTTACACAATAAATGTTTGATTTATTCGATAAAGTTCATCATTCATGTCCAAATACCTCCTTTTGTTAGCGCGTTTGGTTTGAAGTCCCATTAGTGTTATCTGATGAAGATCATCAAAGGTTAGTGATTCATTTTATCTCTATTTGTGATTTTTGTGACTCCTCTCTTTGGCTGGAAAAATGGCTGTGTTTTTCTGTGAGTTGGTGGTGACCTAACATAATCGTTTGTGGTGCTTTCGCTGTTATGCATTTTTTAAATCAGACACTGTGGCTGGATTAACGAGAATTGTATCTTTAAAATGGTGTAAAATACTTGTATGCTTGAGGAATTGTAATTATGAGATTTTTGTTGTTTTGAATTTGGCGCCCTGCACTTTCACTGGCTGTTGGCGATCCCAGAAAGGTTTTAACACATTCTCATCACTTATCGTTTTTAATTTACCTCGTGAGGAGGAAAACTTACATCTGAAGTGTCCACTTCTGTGGAGGAGTTAAGAGAATAAGCAAGCCTGACTTTAACAATGAAATTGACATGATAAAACATTTGGACTGACTGAGTCTTACTTTTCATTTGTGCATCTCCCTTCCTACATCCCGTATCTCTCCCGTTACTCCTGATCACCTTCTCCTCCCCTTCTCTTATCCTCCTCCTTTCTCCTCCTCCTCCTCCTAATCCTTCTCCTCCTCCTCCTTCACCTCTCCTCCTCCTCCTCCTCCACTCCCCTTCTCCTCCTATTCCTCCTCCTATTCCTCCCCTTCTCCTCTCCTCCTCCCCCATCCTCCTCTCCTCCTCCTCTCCTCTGCCAGCTGGCCAGCCAAAGATTGTACGGCGGATCTTCACCAACAGCCGGGAGCGCTGGCGGCAGCAGAACGTCAACGGAGCATTCTCAGAGCTTCGGAAGCTCATCCCCACCCACCCACCGGACAAGAAGCTGAGCAAGAATGAGATACTGCGTCTGGCCATGAAGTATATCAGCTTCCTGTCCAACCTGCTGGATGACCAGGACGGAGGGGGCACAGTGGCCGTGGGCGACGAGACAGGGCTTCTGGTGGGGGGCCGTGAGGGTCAACCCCAGGGGCCCCGTCAGGACGTGGTGGGACTGGCCACGGAGGACGACCTGCTCCTCCAGGGCACGTTGTCGCCTGGGTCCAGCTGCGGGAGTCTGCCAGATGGGGACGGCAGCCCCGAGAGCTTCACCGAGGACCGGGACTCACCTACAGGCCAGAGGACTGTGCCCGCCCCGCGCGGTAGGGAACTGCGACGCAACGTGCGTCCACAAGACTGTGGCAGTCAGCGATGATGGTGATGATAATATTGGTGGTGACAGTTATAACAATGATGGTGACGGAGTTGACGATGATGGAGTTGATGATGACAGAGTTGATGGTGGACCACAGGAAAACACATGGATTGACTTTTTTCCCTGAAAGAGGGATGACTTAAATATGGATGACAAGGGTCCTAGCATCTCTGAGATTCATCAAAAGAGCAGTGCTTTAGGTTCTGGAAGCATGCTGATGACAGAATTTCACTTCGTCAGGATTCTAATCAGCTCATTCTGAATCCAATGGCAGCTTGCTTGGTATGGTCCTTATTTGGTCAATTGGTTGACAAAACGAAAGACTTGTAAATTCTGCATGCTTTTAATGCTGTCTATGACCTGGATTGAGGAACACCTCATATTTCCTGAGTTGTGAATGTTCAAATACAGTGTGCTTCTGTTACATTATCATGTCATGAGAAGTATACATGTCATCATCATAGAAGTCACTCATGCCATGGTACCATGAGGCGACGCAATGGAGGTTACACCAGGAAATGGCAATGGGATGTTCTCACCTTGGGTTAGGATCCAACTTCGCCAGTTGTCAATGAGGGCATTCTAACTCTTCTGAACAGTCAAGTTTACGACAACAACATGACAACAGCATAGCTGTTTCACTGATAGCAATGGCTTGATGTCAAATCCTCACAATAAAATACACACTTAAACAAGCATTAAAGACAATTATTTGCTTGAAAATGTGTTATCTTAAGGTTTTAGCACTCACAACACACTGTCAAACATGCACATATATCATTACCTACCAAAATATTTTTACAGTGGTTCATGTCAAGTGATGTGATTAGGCAGTTTGATATATTTTACACTGGGTTTTCAGGAATTAAAAACATTTTTTTAGATTCTGCTCAGTGCTCCTGATTACATTCATTCAACAGTGGACGAACAACATGTTCTCTAGAAAATGTATGACAAACACATATAATGATATAAATGTGGTACCTTATTTGTATATTTTTTTGTCAAACATTACTGATTAGCATTAAGTAAAACACCCTAGAGTAACATGGCAACTGACCGTGAACCGTTTGCACACACACAAACACACACACACACAAGTACAATCTGATTTCTGAGACACACTGCCATAGCATGTAGATGATGGATTTATGTGCAGCAAGGTAACTAGCAACTACAGATACCAGTGGATAATAAATGACCATTTCTCCTGTCAAGAGGTACAAATAGTATTTCCGTAACTGAGGTCCAATGAAATCGTATGATGACTCACCCAATCATTTTGTATATTATACATTTCTATTTCAATCTTTTTTTCAATGTAATGCAGTTGTGATTTGGTATGGTACACTTAGTATATCACCTTCTTAATATGCCCTCCTTTTCTCTGTTGGGATTAGCAACGACATCAGCGGTTTTATGTCAGTAAACAGTGAGGCGTACATCCCTGTTGTTTGGTTATTTGATTGCTGCTTTTTCAGCAGACATTTAGTAGATTATCTTGGTACCTTTGGTTACTATTTTATGAACTACAGTAAAGCAAAGGGACATTGTTGTTTTTAGTAAAAAAGCATGTTTGTTGTATGATAAATATATCTATGACTATATGCAATGACTTTTATATCAAATGCTGAATAAAATGAACACACAAAAACGCAAAATACTGCCATACAAAATACTCCTTATGTGTTTTGTAAACCATGACAATTGTGGGTTATAAACTAGACCATTTTTTCAATCATATTTATAACACAGATTTGTACATTTTTGTTATGCATTTTTCTTTATTCACTTATTTCGCAGGAATCATTACCCATATAGAATTAAGACTATGGAACTAATATGTTAGGACTATTTGACAACAACTTGTTCTTACATTTTAAAGCTGAATTAATCTCAAATGGACCAATCTCTCCCTGTAACACATCCTACTGCCTAGCAATGTGAAGTAAATCCATAACCCCCCACAAGGCATGAAAAACACTCCCACTCCAGTCTGGAATCCTCACTTCCTCTAAGCAAGTGACAACTTCCTGCAAAGGTCAGCATGGCTCAGTGACCTTCAGGATATCCTGCCATTGTGAAAGTGGTTCACAGTATTTAGATTCTCCACACTCGCAGACTGTCTGAGGCATTACCAATCAATCACAACCAACATGGAGAGTTATTCATTGATGATGCGACACAAAACCAAAAAGTAAACCACAGACAAAAGTAATAATGCATAAACGCTACATATAATGCATAATCGCTGTATCAATCATTGTACTTAACGATAATATTGCAGTAAAAATATGTTTCTGTTTTTGTATGAATTATTGTGATATTTGCTCCACTTGCACACGTCACAAAAACAAAGTGCAGTGTTTCTAGGAAAGGGGAGACAACCAGGTGTTTTAGGACCTCTCCAGTATTCCGCGGCTATGACTGGACTGTGACCTCCATAACTATCTCTGTGACTGGACTGTGACCTCCATAACTAGCTCTGTGACTGGACTGCATAACATACATTTAACCGGAAACTGGAGACTACAGTCATACTGTCCATCTAAAAAGAGTGTATGAGAGAGAGAGAGCGAGAGAGAGAGAAAGAGTGACAAAAAGACAGGGTAAGTGTGTGTGTGTGTGCACGCATGTGTGTGTGTATTTATCATCTCAGTGCAGATGGATGGTAGAGTGTCTCTTGCAGCCAAATTATTCTGTATGTTAATGAGTTGTTATCTGACGCGCTGCAGGAACAATACACTGACTCTCACACAGTGGGGATCCAGCCTGCTGGGTACAGATTACACTGCCTACACCACCATGGCAGTTATTTATATTTCCACACACAGTATACAGTATAACACACACACACACACACACACACACACACACACACACACACACACACACACACACACACACACACACACACACACACAAAATAAATGGTTTATCTCTTTTAATTTACCTGGAAAAATAGGATGGTTCAAAACTCATGGTGGAAAGACGCTTTTCTCATTCTCTACCCACAGGTGGCGATGTCTCTCCTTTTATGGCTTGTATTGGATGTGCAGGTAACTGCCAACATAAAGGAAACAGTTGAGTTAATGAGGGATACAACGTGTATTGAAAGCAGGTGCTACCACATAGGTGCGGTTCCTGAATTAATTAAGCAAGAAACATCCCATCATGCTTAGGGTCATGTACTGCCTGGAAACTCAATGTTTAATTACATTGAATTCTACGTCTGGCAGAAATTAGCGTTTGAATCAAGAAAGTTTCCTCACAACTACTACAAGCCAGAATGTTGAATAAAATTATATTTTAACTTACCTTACTGGTTGTCTGTGCGGTTGGTCCTTTTGGCGGTAGGGATGTGAGACAATATATCCACAGTAAAGTATAATTACATCAACTTTTCAAAGTACTGGTAATGCATTCAAATTTCTATCACCTGAAGCATGCATACAATATAAAAAATACATGCAGGAGATGCATGCATACTTGCCTAGCTCGTGCACTTGTTTACATTGCTCTGTGCATGCTTCAGGTGATAGAAATCTGAATGTATTACCAGTGCTTTGAACATTTGATTTAATTTAACTTTCCTGTGGATATATTGTCTAACCTATATCCACAGGAAAATCATGTGACTTCTTGTAAATTCCAATGTCATTAGGTGAAACAGAACAGGGGACAGTACTGTATGCAGGAGACAAGACCGTGTCAGAGAGTAACACTGTTTTCTTTTTTATATTTCATTCTATGAAATTCATAGTCACCAACTTCTGTATTTGTGTTGAATGCTGAATATGCAATGCAACATGTAAATCCCCCGAACAAAGTATAATTTTAGGAATACCATACAACAGAGTGAAGTGAATGAAGCATCAACTGAAGAGTTTATTCCCAAAATGCTTTCTAATCCAATTTTTCATCAGAAATGAATGCTTATGGTACCTTTTTTAAAATTTTACCTTGATTTAATTAGGCAAGTCAGTTAAGAACAACTTCTTATTTACAATGACAGCCTACCCCTGCCAAACCCTGCCAATGCTGGGCCAATTGTGCACCGCCCTATGGGACTCCCAATCACGGCTGGTTGTGATACAGCCTGGAATCGAACCAGGGTCTGTAGTGATGCCTCTAGCACTGAGATGCAGTGCCTTAGACTGCTGTGCCACTCAGGATACCTTTTTATTTTCCAGCAGCATACCACTCTGCATCCCACTGCTGGCTTGCTTTTGAAGCTGAGCAGGGTTGGTTCTGGTTGGTTCCTAGATGGGAGACCAGATCCTGCTGAAAGTGGTGTTGGGGGGCCAGTAGGGGGCACTCTTTCCTTTGGTCTGATTGGGGACATTGCCCTGTGTAGGGTGCTGTCTTTTGCCTGGGACGTTAAACGGGCAAAAAAAAAAAATCCTAAATTCCCAATCTGGCTCTCATACCATCACGGTCACCAAATCATCCCCAGCTTCCAATTGGCTCATTCATTCCTCCTCTCCCTTGTAACTATTCCCCAGGTAGTTGCTGTAAATGAGAATGTGTTCTCAGTCAACTTACCTGGTAAAAGAAATGTGTGTGTAAAATATTACTGTCCTCAGATGATTATTTGAACCATAGATTTGAGATTTTACAATTGGTTTGGTGCGAAAATGCTATATCCATTGTTTAGCTAAAATGGAAAGTTTGCATCTTGTTTAAAATATAAATTCATCACGTCATCAATCTAGCGTCATGCTATAGTGTTAGGTTAGAGTTAGGCATCATCCCAAATGGCACCATATTCCCTACATTTGACCAGAGCCCAGATCTCATTTTACCGAATTGCAATTTTTTTTATTATACAGTATATCTTTTTAAAAATATTGATGTCACAAATGTAGAACTTGTACAGTTATTTTGTTAAAATTTGACTGTGAAAAACTTGCATTGCTACTTTTTTCTCTGAGAGTGAGGCGGAGGTATCTCGTCTTGCAACTAAATGTAATTGTTTGTCTCTTTGAAATGAAACCATCTAGTTTTTGATTTTATTTCTTTCACCTTTTTTTAACCAGGTAGGCCAGTTGAGAACAAGTTCTCATTTACAACTGCGACCTGGCCAAGATAAAGAAAAGCAGTGCGACACAAACGAGTGATAGGTTTCAAACAAATAAGCGTATAATATATCCTGTGTGTGTGCTCATGTCATTCTGTGTGATTATTTAGTTAGTTCGGAAATAAATAATTTAGCCAATTTGTGTATCGCTGTCATCATGTAGACTGGGGTTCGTGCAGATTTATAGAATATTACGACATTCAGAATGAGACTGATATGAGGTAAAATACTGTACATCTTATAAGAGTTTAATTCGGGAGTTAGTTACTTGTTCAATAAGTTTTCCTGTGGTGCCCCAAGTTACCGAGTTAATTGTTACACGATTAATTTAATCACATAATCAATTCAACATAGTTAACTAAGTTGCTAAGATAACAGTCATTGCATTAATGATATTCATGTCACAACACATCCCAACACAACACTTATTTATCCAGGATTACAGTATATCCTGCTGAATGCTAAATGAGACAAGACACCATTCAGTGACCGTTACAGAAGAGGAATATGTGTATGTGTATACACTGAGTCTATAAAACATTATGCTTGTGAGTGTGTGCCATTCAGAAGGTTAATGGGCAACACAAAATATTTAAGTGCATTTTAGCAGATGCTCTTATCCAGAGCAATTAGGGTTAAGTGCCATGCTCAAAGGAATATCAACATGTTTTTTTTACCTAGGCAGCTCAGGGATTCAAACCAGCAACCTTTCACGGTTACTGACCCAATGCTCTTAACTGCTAGACTACCTGCCTTTGAACAGGGCATGATAGTAGGTGCTAGGCCAGGGGCACCGGTTTGTGTCAAAAACTGCAAGGCTGCTGGGTTTTTCATGCTAAACAGTTTCCTGTGTGTATCAAAAAAGGCCCACCACCCCAAAGGACATACTGCCAACTTGACAAAACTGTGTGAAGCATTGGAGTCAACATGGGCCAGCATCCCTGTGGAACACTTTCGACACCTTGTAGAGTCCATGCCCCGACGAATTGAGGCTGTTCTGAGGACAAAAGGGTAGGTCTATTTAAAAAAAAAAATAATCCAATCTGTAAGTGGTTGGATTTATAGCAACCGTAGGTGAGATAGTTGTTCCAGTTTACATGGTGTAGGTAGTCTTCATGTACTGTATTTTCTTCCCTACTCTGACAAGTATTCTTAATGGAAGGTGTGAGTGATGTAAAAGTGCTGTATATCTTCCTGCAAATAGGCTTCCAACAGGGAATTGATTTCACATTGTAAACCACGATAATGTGACACATTAAGAAATATTCAAATAAGGCTTTACACCCTTATAACTCAAAGGAGGTCAACTGAAAGCGAAATGTACTCTTCTGTAGTTGATTGTTTATTTAAAACAAGACAGAAAAGTGTAAAATGACAAGGGAGTTGATTAAAAACGACACTGACAAGAGTAAAATGGTAATTGGAGTTCAAGTTAATTTGACAAGTCATCTGACAAGCTAGCTAACTAGCTGTTTAGCTGGCTAGCACAAGCACAAACACCAGCTAGCTAGCACATTATCTTGTCAACTGTTAATGAGTAGCAAGCCAGCTACAAGTGATGCCAAATAACAAGTCTTATACACTGTCTCATATAGTGAGACATGCAGAATGCAATTGGCGCCATGCTAAAAACCAACAACAAACTTCTGGGGTGATTTTCTCTGAACAGCTCATAAGGGTGACAGACCTCCATTGAAACTAGCTATACATTGTTTTGAAGCTAAGCATTTCCTCTTTCCAGCAGTGTATACAAATCTAAATGTGTTTTGGGGTCAATGTGACTGATTATGAGAGAGCAAGTCACATATGTTCAGATATATGCACCATGTCATTGCTCTCTCTCTCTGCGTTGTTTTATTCTTGCTAGTTGGTGGGGAGCTGGATGTCATTGGCTGGAACTTAAATTGCTAGGGGGCTGGCCCACGTGGGGGGAAACGTAGGGAAAATGCCACAGCAGAGCTAGCAGAAAACAGTGGCTTTCAAACTAGGGATTACGTGGCTAATTGAGGTAAAACAGTAACTCTGCTCATAGATCAAATAAAATAAAATACAATTTTATTTGTCACATACACATGGTTAGCAGATGTTAATGAGAGTGTAGCGAAATGCTTGTGCTTCTAGTTCCGACAATGCTGTAATAACCAACGAGTAATCTAACCTAACAATTCCACAACAACTACTTTATACACATAGATTATGCATGTATGAACTCCACATTGACACATCCAGCCCAATGTACCACCAGCTCACCTGCTTTCACACTGTGATTTGAATATTAGATTATTTTTTTTATTTTTTTTGAAAGGAATATTTTCACCATATTAAAACGAGAGTTCAGTTCACGTAACAGGGTTGACCTTAAAATGAGGGACAGACATAAATGAATCACTAATCACATGACATAAATAATAATCTTCTGAAATTATTTTGACAAACCAACAGTATAACTAGGGCTTCACAATGATGGGACATTTTGGAGACTTTTTGCGGTTAAGTCGTTTCAAATCTTCCTAGAAGTCACAGAGGGTGCACTGAAGAACATTCTCCATATGGTCTATATTAAAGGCCACTCTATTGAATATAACAGGCTGTTAAAGTTCAATATTGAATTCGTCTGGTGGAATTATGCTTTACTTTTTTCATGCCTTTTTCAGTAGTACATCTCAGAAAAAATGGTCTTCTCTCACTCCATCCAACTCTAAGCAGGTAACATAATGGAGTAATGGGGAGTTCATGGGGAGAATCTCAGTTGAATTTGCTCGACTCCTATCGCCTCTCTCCAACGTCCTCTCCTCGCCTGCTTTTGAAAAAGGTCAAAGATAATCCAGAAGTGGAGATGAGGAGAGGAAAGGAGGGAAATTAACTCATATGAAATGAGACTCCTTTTCCACTCAGAAAAGGGGGGGTAGATCCCAAAATAAATGTGTAAAGTGATTAAAGAAAAAATGAAAATACTTGTGCAAGACATTTTATAGATGAAAGGATAAGTAGTGTAATGTTTTTTAAATGTGTGCATGCTTTCTCCTTTGAGAAAACAACAGCTGATTCAAAGCGGGTGTGGCAGATATTAAAACATTTACACACGCTGCCAGGATACTCTTGTGCATCCTCTGTTAAAGTAGGTCATCGATGATGGGCGCAAACTCCTTTGTTCGCCTACTAACGAATTGACACTCTCCTCGATCACTTACTGCTTTTCATGTCACACAGGAGAGAGGAGACTCTTTGCTGTTTGACCTCCAGGTCCCCTATTGATTTTGTTAGTCATTCTCACTCAGATATCATATTAACAAGGCATAAGTAATTACAACATGTGTAGAATTGCAGGAAATTAGCTTTAAAACTGTAAACATTTCTCTCCACCCCAAGGCAAAATAGGTCATTGCTGTAAATGAGCTTTTATTTATTTTTTTGCCCCATGGCATAATTAGTAGAATTGCAGAAAACTTGCTTTAGAGGTCCAATGCAGCTCTTTTTATCTAACTATAATTTCTGGGTAACAATTACAGTTGAAGTCGGAGGTTTATATACACTTAGGTTGGAGTTTGTCAACCACTCCACTAATTTCTTGTTAAAAACCTATAGTTTGGGCAAGTCGGGGAGAACATCTACTTTGTGCATGACACAAGTAATATTTCCAACAATTGTTTACAGACAGATTATTTCACTTATAATTCACTTTATCACAATTCCAGTGGTCAGAAGTTTACATACACTAAGTTGACTGTACCTTTAAACAGCTTGGACAATTCTAGAAAATGATGTCATGGCTTTAGAAGCTTCTGATAGGTTATTTAACATCATTTGAGTCAATTGGAGGTGTATCTGTGGATGTATTTCAAGGCCAACCTTCAAACGCAGTGTCTCTTTGCTTGACATCATGGGTAAATCAAAAGAAATCAGCCAAGACCTCAGAAAACAAATTGTAGACCTCCACAAGTCTGGTTCATCCTTGGGAGCAAGTTTCAAACGCCTGAAGGTACCACGTTCATCTGTACAAACAATAGTACGCAAGTATAAACACCGTGGGACCACGCAGCCGTTATACCGCTCAGGAAGGAGATGGTTCTGTCTCCTAGAGATGAATGCACTTTGGTGCGAAAAGTTAAAATCAATCCCAGAACAACAGCAAAGGACCTTGTGAAGATGTTGGAGGAAACAGGTACAAAGGTATCTGTATCCACAGTAAAACGAGTCCTATATCGACATAACCTGAAAGGCCGCTCAGCAAGGAAGACGCCATTGCTCCAAAACTGCCATTAAAAAAACAGACTATGGTTTGCAACTGCACATGGGGACAAATATGGTACTTTTTGGTACCAAATATCCTCTGGTCTGATGAAACAACAATAGAACTGTTTGGCCATAATGACCATCATTATGTTTGGAGGAAAAATGGGGAGGCTTGCAAGCCGAAGAACACCATCCCAACCGTGAAGCACGGGGGTGGCAGCATCATGTTGCTTTGCTGCAGGAGAGACTGGTGCACTTCACAATATAGATGGCATCATGAGGAAAGAAAATTATGTGGATATATTGAAGCAACATCTCAAGACATCAGAAGTTAAAGATTGGTCGCAAATGGGTCTTCCAAATGGACAATGACCCCAAGCATACTTCCAAAGTTCTGGCAAAATGGCTTAAGGACAACAAAGTCAAGGTATTGGAGTGGCTATCACAAAGCCCTGACCTCAATCCCATAGAAAATTTGTGGCCAGAACTGAAAAAGCGTGTGCGAGCAAGGAGGGCTACAAACCTGACTCAGTTACACCAGCTCTGTCAGGAGGAATGGGCCAAAATTCACCCAACTTATTGTGGGAAGCTTGTGGAAGGCTACCTGAAACGTTAGACCCAAGTTAAACAATTTAAAGGCAATGCTACCAAATACTAATTGAGTGTATGTAAACTTCTGACCCACTGGGAATGTGATGAAAGAAATAAAAGCTGAAATAAATCATTCTCTCTACTATAATTCTGACATTTCACATTCTTAAAATAAAATGGTGATCCTAACTGACCTAAAACAGGGAATTTTTACTATGATTAAATGTCAGGAATTGTGAAAAACAGAGTTTAAATGTATTTGGCTGAGGTGTATGTAAACTTCCGACTTCAACTGTAAGTACCTTACTGAGATTGTTTTCAATAAAAATTGACATAAAGAAATAAAAAATAATAATAAATAAATCGCTTTTTCTTAGCAAAGAGCAATTTCTCAAGCAAGTATTTTGATAAGACTGTCTGAGAGTGGTCTGACTAGGGAAGGGAAAACTTCACAATTTTACAGTAATATTCCACCTAAAACACAGAAAAATCACATTTTTGCATGCACTGGGCCTTTAAAACAGTAACATTTTCACTACACCCCATGATAAAATGAGTAGAACTGCAGCAAACCTTCTGTAAAACTGCACATTTTTTCTTTCTGCTCCATGGCAAAATGTATTGAATTGCAGGAAACTTGCTTTAAAACTGCAACATTTTCTCTACGCCCTATGACAAAATCTGTAACATTGCAGGAAATTAACTTTACTGCGAGGTGGGGGGCCCCCCAACCATATTAAGCATTTATGCACTTAGAAACACCACACACACACAAATAGAAATGGTGGACAGACGCGTTTTCTCATTCTCTACCCACAGGTGGCGATGTCACTCCTTTTATGGTTTGTATTGGATGTATGAGTTCAAGACTGTCAACAGGAAGCCAGTCTTGTACACTACTTTATATCGAAGTTATGGTAATAATTTAGCAGATCAGGTTTATTATGACCAACTCTCTCTCTCTCTCTCTCACACACACAGTTTTGATAAAACTTGCTTCTCTTGAGAATGGACGTAATATCTCATGAACAGTGAAAGTGTACAAATATGAGGCAAAATATTCAGGTGGTCAGCAGACAGAAACAGTTGAATCCAAACATTTTTCAATGCCAGTTAAAGATAATATAGGCCTAGTTATCACGTTTCACGTTGGATTTATTAACTACAAAAGGGTAAGACATGTTTTTAATTCTGGTGTCCTCTGCTCACACAAGCTTGTTAGCTTGCTAGCTTAAAGGACATTCAAAGTTCCTCAATAGAAGCTGCTCCTTCAAGGTATAATTCTCTGGACCTAATTCAGTTAATTATTTCATAACAAGATGCCCAGCACTTCAAGTCTGCTCCTCAACCCTCTCTCTCTCTCTCCCTACCAGCAACATTTCTGTCATAAGCTACACTTGTCTGTCCATCATGCATATAAAGCAACTATCTTGCCTGCTCTATCCACACTGATTGGTGAAGTAATGTAATGAGCTAAACGTAAAAAACAGTTTATCACAGGTTTAAAAAGGAACAATGAAAAACGATACTTTCTTGGGGTTCGAACTGGTTCAGAAGTGTATTTTGTTGATTGGAACAGTGGAACCGAAATAAAAAATTGTGGTTCTGTTCAGAAATAAACGATTGGAAAGTAATTTTGGTTCCAACCACTGGAAGGAAGTCTATGACCTAGAGGGTCGAGAAAGCGAGATTGTGGTTTGTTTACATCCATTTGGGTGTTTGTGGGCTTTCATTCTGCACATGGCCGAAACTACATATGAGTACACCGAGGTCCGGGCCTCTGACATTTTTTTCTAATTAGAAATAAAATAATAATACTAAAAAAATATATTTTGTACACAAGAAAGAAAATCAATTACGTGTCAACATCTAAAATTTGCTTCCAGCGTTGATCATAGCTCATAAAGATTATAGTTTAGATAAGACTGTTCTATTTGCACCTGCCTATTCGCGAACAAGTGGAATCATGAACAGTGGTTTGTTCATTATGTTCGCCTGCTCCACATGATTTGCCTTTTTAGTAGCACATTCACCACTCTCTCAAAAGGCTAACCCCGCCCTCTCGTGGCACAGACGAGGGCCTGAGACATAAAATGAAATACCACAGCTCGGCTCTGCTTACATTGTGTTTGCGAGATGTCAGACAAAAGGTCATTTTAAAACCGCCCTTTGACTCCTGCCGTGTCTACAGATATCCTCCAAACAAACAAAAAACGACTCTTGGAGAATGAGTGCAACTGGTAAATAGTTGCTTATATATTGAACAAAAATATATATGCAACATGCAACAATTTAAGAGTTACAGTTCATATAACGAAAACGTAATAAATTCATTAAGCCCTAATCTATGGATTTCACATGACTGGGAATACAGACATTCATCTGTTGGTCACAGATACCTTAAAAAAAAGGTAGAGGCGTGGATCAGAAAACCAGTCAGTATCTGGTGTGACCACCATTTGCCTCATGGATTAGCATAGAATTGATCAGGCTGTTGATTGTGGCCTGTGGAATGTTGTCCCACTCCTCTTCAATGGCTATGCAAAGTTGCTGGATGTTGGCGGGAACTGTAAACACGCTGTCATGCACGTCGATGAATGGCACGACAATGGGCCTCAGGATCTCGTCATGGTAACTCTGTGCATTCAAATTGCTGTCGATAAAATGCAATTATGATGGTTGTCCGTAGCTTATGCATGCCCAACCATAACCCCACTGCCACCATGGGGCACTTTGTTCACAACGTTGACATAAGCAAACGGTTGTACGTACTGCCAAATTCTCTAAAAACGATGATGCAGGCGGCTTATGG
The DNA here is from genome assembly GCF_045791955.1 of Oncorhynchus clarkii lewisi. Classification (NCBI taxonomy): domain Eukaryota; kingdom Metazoa; phylum Chordata; class Actinopteri; order Salmoniformes; family Salmonidae; genus Oncorhynchus; species Oncorhynchus clarkii. The sequence continues at coordinate 14,250,082 of NC_092166.1, read as the reverse complement.
TAGAGAAAGTAACATTCAGTTCTTTGGCAACAACTCTGGTGGACATTCCTACAGTCAGCATGTCAATTCCAAGCTCCCTCAAAATTTGTTGTGTGATGAAACTGCACATTTTACAGTGGCCTTTTATTGTCCCCCAGCACAAGGTGCACCTGTGTAATGACCATGCTGTTTAATCAGCTTCTTCATATGCCACACCTGTCAGGTGGATGGATTATCTTGGCAAAGGAGAAATGCTCACTAAGATGGATGTAAACAAGTTTGTGCACAAAATTTGAGAGAAATACACTTTTTGTACAAATGGAACATTTCGGGGTTATTTTATTTCAGCTCATGAAACAGCTCATGGGACCAATGTTGCGTTTTGTTCAGTGTAGATATGTCAGTCAGTGAGTGGATAGCTGCCGGCAGAAACTTATATTGCAGTAACTTTGAAGGGCTCTGCCTCTGGCTAGTATTAGGCTGCTTTGTCAGCTAGAAGGATGAAGTAAGAATCTAACGTTAAACGTTGCATACCTCAGCAGGAGCAAAAAATAAGCTGCTAAGTTCTCATTATAACTTTGCTTCAGAGAGTAGGCTACTAAGACAGACAGTGATGTGGCGCTCAGTAGTGAGGCTGGCAAGCTGCAATGCATGCAGGAGGAAGCAGAGGAAACATAGAGAGAGGAAGCAAGCGAGAGCTTAGTACAGTGGTTCCCAAACTTGGGCCGGGGCACATGTGGTCCCCTGAGAAAATCTGTACTAATCTTATCAAACAAGTTAGGAACTTTAAAAAATAAGATATGTTTTAAAATGAACATCTCCACATGGCCTATCTTCCTTATAGGCCTCGGCATACATTACAATGCAAACAATACAGCTCTAAAAATGTCATCCGTTTTTGTTTAGTCATTGACGTGTCAGCACAAATATTTTCTCAGAGCGAATCATTTCTGATATTTCACCCCTTTCTGGGGTATAACATTACAATTGTATAGCTAATAGGTTATGTGTTTGCAGATCGACTGCGGTTAATGAATCTAAAGCAACCAAGGGGATAACTGCTGGGGTAATTTTTGCATGTCTTTGCTCTTCTTCAAATAGAATTTTAACATATTTTAATTGTATAGAAATGCAGTAAATGAGTTTCAACTTTGAAAACATTTTCTGAATGCATCGAACGTTCGTTCTCTGCGTGCGCATCCACACACCTCCTTGGAAAAGTGTACTGTGGACAGGAGCCACACACACACTAACATCCACACACCTCCTTGGAAAAGTGTACTGTGGACGGGAGCCACACACACACTAACATCCACACACCTCCTTGGAAAAGTGTACTGTGGACGGGAGCCACACACACACTAACATCCACACACCTCCTTGGAAAAGTGTACTGTGGACGGGAGCCACACACACACTAACATCCACACACCTCCTTGGAAAAGTGTTTTGCGGACGGGAGCCACACACACACTAACAAGTATTTCCTGTATGTGTTTTTTTCCACAGTGAAAGTGGAAAAGGTCAACAGCACAGGCAGTGATGGTGCACAAATATAAATCAACATAATCAGTTGGTCAGTAGCCAGAAACAGTTGAGTCTAAACCTGACATGAGATGGATGAGTAGATGTGATGACTAATATAACCGGTTTGTTACTTAAGTCACAAAGTCCCATCTATCTTTTCTTGCACACTCTCTGTCTTTATGCGGATGTTGTATTTTTACACAAATTAAGTTTAGATACTCCTCAAAAACCGGGCAACACTGGCAAGAGAAGAAACCTTGAGAGGAAACAGAGTGCAGTGTAGTTAATTAAAGACAACACCTTGAAGAGATCATTTACTCAAAATACAAATGGTTAGGAAAGTGAGCTTGGGGTTTGTTTACTCCCATTTGGGTCATCGTGTGCTCTCATTCTAAATGCAACATGAACCAATAATACAATGAGAGGAATCTAACTGGGTCAAATAATACCTAAGTGAAAAAGTAGGTACCATGTGAAAGTCTTTGTCTCAACAAGCACAGTGAAGTAAAAACTGTCCCAGTTACCATTTATTTGGCATGTATCAGTTTCTCTTTTCTGCCTACAATTTCCTGAAAGTCACGTGACTTCTTGTAAATCCCCATGTCTAACTTCTGTATTTGTGTTGAGTGTCGAACTTTACCACATAAATATGCAGGGACATGTGAGGACTTTGAATCAACGTGGAAAACTGACTGGATTTGTAAAAGTCATCAACATAAGTGCATTTCGTCTTTTTTTTCACCCAACTTTTACGCTAAATCCAATGGCATGGTGACATTTGTTGTTGATTTCACGTTGAATTCACTATTAGTTGACAACTCAACCAAATGTAAATCAAAACTAGACATTGAAAGGACATCTGTGCCCAGTTGGTAATAATGCATCATTGCCATTGTACAATTGCTGAATCTTTTGAACAATTGCCAGAGAAAGCACCACAAATGATTTTCTCAGATACTTACAGCTGTTTAACATATAGAATTGACACCGATAAATATCAAGTGTTCATTGACTGTATTAATAAGTACTATTTCCTGTTTTGTTTGTAATGCGATGCTCTCTTGTCCTCTGATTAGCACGCTTGTATCATGGAACTGTTTACATGTTCTGGAATGTTTTTAAACAGGCAGATTGTTAACACTGGTCTAATTTACAGTATTCATCTCTCATTCTCATCCTCCAGTGACAGTGGTTTTTCCAGTCAGTCACCCATTAAGGTTTAGGTGTTAATCCCATTGAATTTTGTTCCTTAGTGGCAACCTTACTTTAAGACATGACCATTCCAGTACATTTACTGAGTGCATTTTCAAGAGGATGAAAAAAACAGCATTAACAATGCTGGGCTGATGATGCAGGACATTTTGTTCCAAAGCTCTGACTTGGTAAGAGGGAACAATTTGACCATAGTTGAAATACATAGTTTAAAATGAGGATTGCATTAGGACAAATAAAGCATCACTGAATAGTTTGTCACAGTTTTTATTGCATTAAAAAGCTAAGCCAGAATATAAGATAATGAAATGCTAAATATATTTATAGGAGCAATGTGAGTATGACCCTATTATAACCTTCTAAATGTACATTACTTAACTGAATATTGTTAGTAGTTTAGCCTCATTATCTGCTTCATCACATTTCATAGGCGCTGCACAAATCATTGATAAGCTAAGTTGATAAGCTACAGAGCAGCACCCCTGGATGGAGAGCAGTTTTGGGGTTTAAGTCCCATGCTCAAGGGCACAACGGCAGGAGGGAGTACCTGGAATCATAGACCAACAGTTCCCACAGTTCTGTTTTTATACCCTGTCCGTGGATTGAATCAGCAACCTTCCACCTCTCTAAAGCCTAATTTTGCAGCTTCTGCGCCGTCCGTTAGGTTCGTTTAAACAGAATTATGCATCGAAAGTTCGCTTCTGTCGGCACATCTCTGCTTCCGCATCTGCACACCTCCTTTTTCCAGCATGACATTTGCTTACAAATGATATGTGAAGCTTCTATGTATGTAGTGTAGGACATTATGAAGGCATTATGATGGCGTCATGAAGGCTTTAATAGATATATGTGGTTTAAAGTGTGACTATGTAGCTTCAAAGTATACATAAAACATAAAACTTCAAAGTATACATACTGAATATTTTCCAGTGTGCATGTTACAAAATCTGGTGGAATATCTAAGCTATTCCTACGTTTGCGTCTGTCTAAAATATCAGAATCTGATATGATGGAACGCTGAGAAGAGTCTATGATGTTGTTTTTCACACTCAATGTCGGATCTGCACCCTCTGTACTTATGAAGATCTCAGTTTCAGAGCTAAAATGTAAAGGCTCCGTTATGCTTCTCCGACGTTTGCGTTTGTACAGAATCTTTGTCGCCTGCCCAGAGTCAGAAAAATCTTCTGCCTCAAGTTCCACTCCAAAGGACATTTTTAAGTCACGCGCAAAATCAATATTACAAATCTTTTTGAATTTAACCATATATATCTCAAATATTCTGACACAGGTAGTACTGGGTTTCAGTGTCACCAGTAGCAATCTTTTTTAACTGACCTGACAGGTTATTAACATAGTCACACTTTAATTCCAGGATGATGAAAGAAAGAGAGAGAGAAACAGAGAGATAGGGACAGAGGGAGGGAGAAAGCGGAGTGGTTGGCGTTATCCATCCGGGAGCCTCCAGCAGCGGTAACAGGAGGGCAGCGATGGCACATAAGTCCTCAGGGGGTCCGTGTGTTCTACATCCACTATCTTGGCCCCTGCTTTAGCCCTGGCCCCAGCCCTGCAATGTGAAGAAAGGTTCTCAGATCAAAAATATGTTTACTCTCTTAAGCAATCAATAATTAGATTTGCATGGTATTTGGTATTTATAGATGATGAATTTGCTGATGATAACGATAATGAATATAAAGGTAATGATAAGGATTGACATAACAATCTTGACAATAGTGTCTTCAGAAAGCATTCATACCCCTTGACTTATTCCACATTTTGTTGTGTTACAGCTTAATACTTTGTAGAAGCACCCATGTCAGCGAATACCGCTGTGAGTCTTTCTGGGTAAATCTCAAATGATTTGTGAAGCTTTGCACAACTGGATTGTACAAGCTGTCAAGTTAGTTGTTGATCATTGCTCGACAGGCATTTTCTAGTCTTGCCATAGATTTTTAAGACTACTTAAGTCAAAACTAACTAGGCCACTGAGGAACATTCAATGTCGTCTTAGTAAGCAACTCCTTTTCATTGTGTATTAATTTGAAAACAATTTGAATTCCACTTTGACATAAAATCAAATCTATTTTAAATTCAGCCTGTAACACAACAAAATGTGGGAAAAAGTAATGGGGTATGAAAACAGCCCTTGACTTTTCCACATGTTTTTGTGTTACAGCCTGAATGCACTGTTTGCAACAGAATGAAGCCTTGAAAAATGAATAACATTATTGATAGTCTTCCTGACAAAAGAGACCAGACAGCGTTCATTGACAGTTAAAGTAGAGAAACATGTATATATTTACCCATTGGGAGGCCGAGGACCACACGTCCAGAAATGTATTGTTTTCATTGTGTTTTAATACATGTTGCCGATAGGAGTAGGTCTGATGACATGCTGTTGAAAGGGAAATAATAATGATTGAACCAGCTATGTAAGACTGCATGAAAGTATGAAGGCATCATGAAGACTTTATTAGATTTGTTGTATCTCCAAAGTATACTTAAAGCATATATATTTTCTAATATACATGTCACAGCTTCACTCAAAAACGTGGTGGAATTTTTTATCTATTCGAACGTTTGAGTCTCCAAAATATCAGAATCTGATTGTAACGTCTGCTTCCGACTCACACACTCAAACACGTAGATCCCCTGAACACAGCTCACTTTCCAGCCCACTTTTCAGCTCACACTCTCAAACCCCTAGATCCCCTGAACGCAGCTCACTCTCCAGATCCCAATCACCTGAATTCTAATCACCTGTTCACACAACTGTATATCATTATCACACCCTATTTAGTTCAGTTCTTTGCCCCCCATCACTGTGAGATATTGTTTGTTTTGTGACATACGTCTTTCAGAGCTCTGTCTTTCCTCTGAGTTACTCCTCCCATGTATGATCATTTTTGCCTGCTTCACTAATGACGCCTTTTTGCCTATTCCCTACCTGTACTTTTTCCTGTTATCTACCTATTTGCCTGATCTCCCGGATTACGTTACTAGCCTTTTCCCTGCCTTTGGACCCATGTGTATGAACTTCTGCCTGTCCCTGGACCCAGCTATCTGCCTCCTCCTGTGGTTCTTTTCAATAAACACCTGCTGCGCCCTGCGTTTGAAACCAGCTCTCTGTCTCCCCTTGTGTGCATTACACTGACAGGACAGTGCTGAGAAGTCATTGTTTTTTACTCTTAATGGAGCATTACTAGAGCATTTTGTATACATTATTTGTATTCAGGAAAGCAGTGAGTTGCTGCACAACAGTTTTTTCACTCTTGATGCTTTATAATCTGCATCATGTATACCTGGTATATACTTGGTATGTACTCGGTGTTCTCACTTGCAGAGCAACATTTGCGTTTGTAATTAATCTTTGTCACCTGCTCAGAGTCAGAAAAGGGTTCTGCATCAAGTTTCACCCCATTAGCCATATTTAGGCCTATGTCACACATACGTTGTTAGTGTGATATAAACAATGCAATTATAAAATGTATATTATGCAGTGTAATAAAATGCAGTCCTGATATAATGAAATTAATAATTTACCTGAAGGTGGTCAAATCACAGGATTAGCTTTGGGCTAGTGCTCTTTGAATGAAAAATTGTTTGAATGTTGGACTCAAACAAGAAACTTCTATAGAAACCTGTTTCCTGGCTGTAGGCCTGTGTTCATGATTGGTCTCTGAAAGAACCTGACTGTACGTGTGTGTTTATGATTGGCCTGACTGGGACTTCCCTGATTTTGGTATTAAAAAAAACTTTGCCACAATTTCCTATGTCAAAAAAAAGAAAGATTTACTGTGTTCTATGAAATGAAACCAAAAGAAAGTGACTTTTTCTCTGTGGTTGTTCAATGCTGCAAGCACTATTGAATGATTTCTGATTGCGTAGGGACGCAAATCTCCAGGAAATATCCCAGTTGCAATATTAGCTGTTGGAATGTCTATTACTCTAGTGGCTAATATATCGTCTCAGTATTTCACCAATGTTTGCATTCTCATATGAATCAAGGCCTTTTTTCCCCATAGTTGGTAATCAAGTTAGCAGTACTGAAGACTGAGTACTGAAGTAATTAACTGGAGCTGCAAATGCATGGGAGTCGACCAATGTATCAAAACATTATATGAAATAAGTACTATGCATTTACAGTGCATTCGGAAAGTACTCAGACCCCTTGACCTTTTCCACATTTTCTTATGTTACAGCCCTGTTCTAAAACAGATTTATTTTTATTTTTTTACCTCATTAATCTACACACAATACCCCATCAAATTCAGACCCTTCGCTATGAGACTGGAAATTGAGCTCAGATGCATTCTGTTTCCATTGATCATCCTTGAGATGTTTCTTTAACTTGATTGTAGTCCACCTGTGGTAAATTCAATTGACTAGACATGATTTGGAAAGGCACATACCTGTATATATAAGGTCCCACAGTTGACAGTGCATGTCAGAGCAAAAACCAAGCTATGAGGTCGAAGGAATTGTCCGTAGAGCTCCGAGACAGGATTGTGTCCAAACGTGTCCAAACAATTTAATTTACCCCAGGTGGACTCCAATATAAAACGAGTTTTGTCATTATGGGGTATTGTGTGTAGATTGATGAGGATTTTTTTTCTTCATTTAATCCATTTTAGAAAAAGGCTGTAAAGTATCAAAATGTGGAAAAGGGGAAGGGGTCTGAATAGTTTCAGAATTCACTGTATATCCTGCGTGTTGTTCACCGTGTGTTATTAAATGAGAAAAGACTGCAGTCAGGGACTGTTACAGTCGAGGAATACGTGTAATATTACCCATGGGGTGACCGAGGATCAGTTCTCCAGAGGAGTAATGTTGTCATTGTGTTAGTAGACTAAATGTCACTGACAGGAGATTATCCACTGGGCACAGACTTCAGTTCAATGTCTAGTTTTGATTTGCATTTGGTTGAGTTGTCAACTAACCATGAATTTAACATGAAATCAACAACAATTATCAATCAAGTTAAAATTTGTGTCCATAGGTTGATGACTTTTTGCAAATCCAAATAAGTTTTCCACGTTTATTTAACGTCATCACATTGATTGTTTGGGGTTAAAAGTACGTGGAAACATCATCGATTCACCCTGTTTTTTCCAAGTGGGAAATGTGATAATTCTCTCATGTCACGACTCCTACCGAAGGTGGCTCCCCTTCCTGTTCGGGTGGAGCTCGGCGGTCGTCGTCACCGGCCTACTAGCTGCCACTGATCCTTTTTCCCCCCTTGTCTGTTTATTAGTTGCACCTGTGTTTAGTTAGGTTAATTGGTTGGGCTTTATTTACCAGCCGGCCCGCCTGCTGGTTGTGCGGGATTGTTTTCAGTGTACATTTGTACACGCCTGTAAGTCAAGGTTGTCCGTGTGTGTGGTTTTTGCTTTGCTTTGCTGTGCTGTTTAGTTCCCCGTGTTTGGGGCATTTGTTTGGGTTGGCGTTGTTTTCACCGGTGTGGTGTATTAAAAGTATCGCTACCCATAACTCTCTGCTTGCTGCGCCTGACTTCTTCCTCCGCTACACCCCGGGCGTTACATATGTATGTTTATAACTTTTCTATATTAGCTACCTTTACTCTGCTCTGCTGGTTCTATTGCTACAGCTACTTATGATAATTATTACAACAACCACAACAACAAAAACTATTCTTTAAAATAATAATTTTTCAACAAATTAATAACAATGAAACATTAGTAAGCACTTACGATATTTGATATATTCCCATTTTCACAGATATACATCAAGCACTGAAGTTGCTGCTCACGTGTGCATCGACAACAATATAGTATAAATAAATCCTTGCTTTGTATTTACATGCATTTTAATTCCATGTTGTGGTGTGTAATTTAAAATATGTATGTAATGCTGTGTTGTTACCTTGTCGGCTCTGGGATTCAATAATGCAACCTTACGGTTACAGGCTACCTGCAGCCAAACATGCATTCAATATAGTAAAATAAATAACAAATTACCTGGATATTGGAAGTGCGTCCTGATTTTGCTGAAAAAAAGTGGTGAAGTGACTGAAACCTCTCTGTTTACCAGTTGTCATGACTGTACATGTGTGTTTGTGATTGGTCCCTGACAGGTCCTGGCTTTATGTTTGCTTCATGATTGGCCACTGCTATCAAAGATAATAAAGGGAAATAAAGTAAATAAAGGCAATTTGATTTGAACCAGACTGGTTGACTGGAACATAGTGGTCCAGAGTCCAGGGCGGTGGTTGGTATGTGCCAGGGTAGGGTGAGTGTCAGCTGGGCTGGGCTGGCACATTATCCCCCTGAGTGACCTGAGTTATATTCATTATGATCTAAAAGGCAACACTGATCCCAGATCAGCACTCCTATTCTGAGACACTTTAGGAATATGCACCTAGACCTCCAGCAGACACACTCAATGTTCTCCCTTATTGAAGTCGTTCTGACGAGCAAATAACGTCATGATTTTGACGGGACAAGTGACTCCAAGTCATAATTGGACTTTTCTGTCAAATCCAAATCTGACGGTCTAGACAAGATGATGCAATGAGTTGATAAGTTAATGATGAGCAGTACAGTCCCTGATAACTCTTACCCAGTCAGAACGCACACCTTCGGCCGACAAATCAAAATGTGTAGGGAATATGTAGTTTGCACATTGGTAAAATGTCACAGAAACATCAGAATAGAATGTTGATGTCTGGCCGACGTATAAACGATGTAGAACTGTAGAATTTAGAATGCCGACATTCTATATACATCTTCAAATCAAATCGAATCCAATTTTATTTGTCACATACACATGGTTAGCAGATGTTAATGCGAGTGTAGCGAAATACTTGTGCTTCTAGTTCAGACAATGCAGTAATAACCAACGAGTAATCTAACCTAACAATTCCACAACTACTACCTTATACACACAAGTGTAAAGGGATAAAGAATATGTACATAAAGATATATGAATGAGTGATGGTACAGAACGGCATAGGCAAGATGCAGTAGATGGTATTGAGTACAGTATATACATATGAGATGAGTAATGTAGGGTATGTAAATAAAGTGGCATAGTTTAAAGGGGCTAGTGATACATGTATTACATAAAGATGCAGTAGATGATATAGAGTACAGTATATACGTATACATATGAGATGAGTAACATAGGGTATGTAAACAATATATTAAGTGGCATTGTTTAAAGTGGCTAGTGATACATTTTTACATCAATTTCCATTATTAAAGTGGCTGGAGTTGAGACAGTATGTTGGCAGCAGCCACTCAATGTTGGTGGTGGCTGTTTAACAATCTGATGGCCTTGAGATAGAAGCTGTTTTTCAGTCTCTCGGTCCCTGCTTTGATGCATCTGTTCTGACCTCACCTTCTGGATGATAGCGGGGTGAACAGGCAGTGGCTCGGGTGGTTGTTGTCCTTGATGATCTTTATGGCCTTCCTGTGACATCGGGTGGTGTAGGTGTCCTGGAGGGCAGGTAGTTTGCCCCCGGTGATGCGTTGTGCAGACCTCACTACCCTCTGGAGAGCCTTACGGTTGTGGGCGGAGCAGTTGCCGTACCAGGCGGTGATACAGCCCGACAGAATGCTCTCGATTGTGCATCTGTAGAAGTTTGTGAGTGCTTTTGGTGACAAGCCGGATTTCTTCAGCCTCCTGAGGTTGAAGAGGCGCTGCTGCGCCTTCTTCACAACACTGTCTGTGTGGGTGGACCAATTCAGTTTGTCCGTGATGTGTACGCCAAGGAACTTAAAACTTACTACCCTCTCCACTACTGTCCCGTCGATGTGGATAGGGGGGTGCTCCCTCTGCTGTTTTCTGAAGTCCACAATCATCTCCTTTGTTCACGTTGAGTGTGAGGTTATTTTCCTGACACCACACTCCGAGGGCCCTCACCTCCTCCCTGTAGGCCGTCTCGTCATTGTTGGTAATCAAGCCTACCACTGTGGTGTCGTCCGCAAACTTGATGATTGAGTTGGAGGTGTGCATGGCCACGCAGTCGTGGGTGAACAGGGAGTACAGGAGAGGGCTCAGAACACACCCTTGTGGGGCCCAGTACCCAGTTGCACAGGGCGGGGTCGAGATGCAGGGTCTCGAGCTTGATGACGAGTTAGGAGGGTACTATGGTGTTAAATGCTGAGCTGTAGTTGATGAACAGCATTCTCACATAGGTATTCCTCTTGTCCCGATGGGTTAGGGCAGTGTGCAGTGTGATTGTGATTGCGTCGTCTGTGGACCTATTGGGGCGGTAAGCAAATTGGAGTGGGTCTAGGGTGTCAGGTAGGGTGGAGGGGATATGGTCCTTGACTAGTCTCTCTAAGCACTTCATGATGACGGAAGTGTTTAGCTCAGTTACCTTAGCTTTCTTGGGAACAGGAACAATGGTGGCCCTCTTGAAGCATGTGGGAACAGCAGACTGGGATAAGGATTGATTGAATATGTCCGTAAACACACCAGCCAGCTGGTCTGCGCATGCTCTGAGGACGCGGCTGATGATGCCATCTGGGCCTGCAGCCTTGCGAGGGTTAACACGTTTAAATGTTTTACTCACGTCGGCTGCAGTGAAGGAGAGTCCGCAGGTTTTGGTAGCGGGCGTGTCAGTGGCACTGTATTGTCCTCAAAGCGAGCAAAAAAGTTATTTAGTCTGTCTGGGAGCAAGACATCCTGGTCCGCGACGGGGCTGGTTTTCTTTTTGCAATCCGTGATTGACTTTAGACCCTGCCACATACCTCTTGTGTCTGAGCTGTTGAATTGCGACTCTACTTTGTCTCTATACTGACGCTTAGCTTGTTTGATTGCCTTGCGGAGGGAATAGCTACACTGTTTGTATTCGGTCATGTTTCCGGTCACCTTGCCCTGGTTAAAAGCAGTGGTTCGCGCTTTCAGTTTCGGGCGAATACTGCCATCAATCCACGGTTTCTGGTTTGGGAATGTTTTAATTGTTGCTGTGGGTATAACATCGTCAATGCACTTTCTAATGTACTCGCTCACCGAATCAGCGTATTCGTCAATGTTGTTGTTTGACGCAATGTGGAACATATCCCAATCCACGTGATCGAAGCAGTCTTGAAGCATGGAATCAGATTGGTTGGACCAGCGTTGAACAGACCTGAGCGCGGGAGCTTCTTGTTTTAGTCTCTGTCTGTAGGCTGGAAGCAACAAATTGGAGTCGTGGTCAGCTTTTCCGAAAGGAGGGCGGGGGAGGGCCTTATATGCTTCACGGAAGTTAGAATAACAATGATCCAGAGTTTTACCAGCCCTGGTTGCGCAATCGATATGCTGATAGAATCTTGTGAGTCTTGTTTTCAGATTAGCCTTGTTAAAATCCCCAGCTACAATGAATGCAGCCTCAGGATGTGTGGTTTCCAGTTTACATAGAGTCAAATAAAGTTTGTTCGTGGCCATCGATGTGTCTGCTTGGGGGGGGAATATATATGGCTGTGATTATAATCGAAGAGAATTCCCTTGGTAGATAATGCGGTCGGCATTTGATTGTGAGGAATTCTAAGTCCGGTGAACAGAAGGACTTATGATCACACCACGTCTCGTTAATCATAAGGCATACCCCCTTGTCCCTCTTCTTACCAGAAAGATGCTTGTTTCTGTCAGCGCGATGCGTGAAGAAACCAGCTGGCTGCCCCAACTCCGATAGAGTCTCTCGAGTGAGCCATGTTTCCATGAAGCAAAGAACGTTACAGTCTCTGATGTCTCTCTGGAATGCTACCCTTGCTCGGATTTCATCTACCTTGTTGTCAAGAGACTGGACATTGGCGAGTAGTATGCTAGGGAGTGGTGCGCGATGTGCCCGTCTCCTGACCAGAAGACCGCTTCGTTTGCCCCTTTTACGACGTCGTTGTTTTGGGTCGCCGGCTGGGATCTGATCCATTGTCCTGGGTGGAAGGCAGAACACAGGATCCGCTTCGGGAAAGTCATATTCCTGGTCGTAATGATGGTGAGTTGACGTTGCTCTTATATTCAGTAGTTCCTCCCGACTGTATGTAATGAAACCTAAGATTACATGGGGTACCAATGTAAGAAATAACACATAAAAAACAAAATACTGCATAGTTTCCTAGGAACGCGAAGCGAGGCGACCATCACTGTCGGTGCCAAGACGTCTTGCCAATGTGTTAACGCTCTCCATACTCCATCTTCCCAATGTATCATTTATATACATGCATTTGAGTCCACCATTGTAAAAGAGTGTAACAAAAAATAATATCATACATCACCTTAAATATTCAGAACACTTAACTGACAATAAAACTTCATTGGGATAGGGGGCAGCATTTTCACTTTTGGATGAAAAGCGTGCCCAGAGTAAACTGCCTCCTACTCAGTCCCAGATGCTAATATATGCATATTATTAGTAGTATTGGATAGAAAACACTCTGAAGTTTCTAAAACTGCTTGAATGATGTCTGTGAGTATAACATAACTCGTATGGCAGGCAAAAACCTGAGAAAAAATCCAAACAGGATGTGGGAAATCTGAGGTTTGTAGTTTTTCAACTCAGCCCCTATTGAAGTGGGATATTGTTATACAGTGGGATACTATAATATGCTATACATATTATACAGTGGGATATTGGTCATCTTGCACTTCCTAAGGCTTCCACTAGATGTCAACACTCTTTAGAACGTTGTTTGATGCTTCTACTATGAAGGGGGGCTGAATGAGAGGGGATTGAGTCAGGTGTCTGGCAGAGAGCCATGGCTCGTGACGTGCGGTCATGAGAGAATTAGCTCTCATTCCATTGCTTTTCTACAGACAATGGAATTCTCCGGTTGGAACATTATTGAACATTTATGATAAAAACATCCTAAAGATGGATTCTATACATCGTTTGATATGCTTCCATGACCAGTAATATAACTTTTTGGAATTTTCGTCCGACCTTTCCGCTGGAAGTTGCACTCGCGTTTCGATTTGTTTACCAAACGCCCTAACAGGTATATGGACATAAATGATGAACTTTATTGAACAAATCAAACATTTATTGTGGAACTGGGATGCCTGGGAGTGCATTCTGATGAAGATCCTCAAAGGAAAGTGCATTTTTATAATGCTATTTCTGGCTAATGTTGACTGCGCATCATGGCGGATATTTATTTTGGCTGGTTTGGGCTCTGAGCTCCGTACTCAGATTATTGCATGGTATGCTTTTTCCGTAAGGTTTTTTCTAAATCTGACAAAGCAGTTGCATTAAGGAGAAGTGTATCTAAAGTTCCATGCATGATACTTGTATTTTCATCAACATTTATAATGAGCATTTCTGTGAATTGATATGGCTCGCTGCAAAATCACTGCATGTTTTGGAACTACTGAACATAACACGCCAATGTAAAATGAGATTTTTGGATATAAATATGCACTTTATCGAACATAGCATACATGTATTGTGTAATGTGAAGTCCTATGAGTATCATCTGATGAAGATCATCAGAGGTTAGTGATTCATTTTTATCTCTATTTGTGCTTTTTGTGACTCCTCTCTTTGGCTGGAAAAATGGCTGGGTTTTTCTGTAACTTGGTGGTGACCTAACATAATTGTTTGTGGAGCTTTCGCTGTAAAGTATTTTTGGAATCAGACACTGTGGCTGGATTAACGAGAATTGTATCTTTAAAATAGTGCCTAATACTTGTATGTTTGAGAAATTTGATTTATGAGATTTCTGTTGATTTGTATTTGGCGCCCTGCACTTTCATTGGCTGTTGGCGAGTTATTCTGAATGAGATAACACAACACTATTATCACTATTATCATAGGTTCAGAACTTTTGTGAAATAGCACAGTTACAAATAGAAATCAAACTGGACGGACATCAGAAATAGAGGAAGGAATAAAAACAAACCAAATATAACTATTGTAAAATAGATTGTGTCTGTAAAATGTGTATAAGATACAGTGCCTTGCGAAAGTATTCGGCCCCCTTGAACTGCGACCGTTTGCCACATTTCAGGCTTCAAACATAAAGATATAAAACTGTATTTTTTTGTGAAGAATCAACAACAAGTGGGACACAATCATGAACTGGAACGACATTTATTGGATATTTCAAACTTTTTTAACAAATCAAAAACTGAAAAATTGGGTGTGCAAAATTATTCAGCCCCCTTAAGTTAATACTTTGTAGCGCCACCTTTTGCTGCGATTACAGCTGTAAGTCGCTTGGGGTATGTCTCTATCAGTTTTGCACATCGAGAGACTGACATTTTTTCCCATTCCTCCTTGCAAAACAGCTCGAGCTCAGTGAGGTTGGATGGAGAGCATTTGTGAACAGCAGTTTTCAGTTCTTTCCACAGATTCTCGATTGGATTCAGGTCTGGACTTTGACTTGGCCATTCTAACACCTGGATATGTTTATTTTTGAACCATTCCATTGTAGATTTTGCTTTATGTTTTGGATCATTGTCTTGTTGGAAGACAAATCTCCGTCCCAGTCTCAGGTCTTTTGCAGACTCCATCAGGTTTTCTTCCAGAATGGTCCTGTATTTGGCTCCATCCATCTTCCCATCAATTTTAACCATCTTCCCTGTCCCTGCTGAAGAAAAGCAGGCCCAAACCATAATGCTGCCACCACCATGTTTGACAGTGGGGATAAGGGGTTCAGGGTGATGAGCTGTGTTGCTTTTACGCCAAACATAAAGTTTTGCATTGTTGCCAAAAAGTTCAATTTTGGTTTCATCTGACCAGAGCACTTTCTTCCACATGTTTGGTGTGTCTCCCAGGTGGCTTGTGGCAAACTTTAAACTACACTTTTTATGGATATCTTTAAGAAATGGCTTTCTTCTTGCCACTCTTCCATAAAGGCCAGATTTGTGCAATATACGACTGATTGTTGTCCTATGGACAGAGTCTCCCACCTCAGCTGTAGATCTCTGCAGTTCATCCAGAGTGATCATGGGCCTCTTGGCTGCATCTCTGATCAGTCTTCTCCTTGTATGAGCTGAAAGTTTAGAGGGACGGCCAGGTCTTGGTAGATTTGCAGTGGTCTGATACTCCTTCCATTTCAATATTATCGCTTGCACAGTGCTCCTTGGGATGTTTAAAGCTTGGGAAATCTTTTTGTATCCAAATCCGGCTTTAAACTTCTTCATAACAGTATCTCGGACCTGCCTGGTGTGTTCCTTGTTCGTCATGATGCTCTCTGCGCTTTTAACGGACCTCTGAGACTATCACAGTGCAGGTGCATTTATACGGAGACTTGATTACACACAGGTGGATTGTATTTATCATCATTAGTCATTTAGGTCAACATTGGATCATTCAGAGATCCTCACTGAACTTCTGGAGAGAGTTTGCTGCACTGAAAGTAAAGGGGCTGAATAATTTTGCACGCCCAATTTTTCAGTTTTTGATTTGTTAAAAAAGTTTGAAATATCCAATAAATGTCGTTCCACTTCATGATTGTGTCCCACTTGTTGTTGATTCTTCACAAAAAAATACAGTTTTATATCTTTATGTTTGAAGCCTGAAATGTGGCAAAAGGTCGCAAAGTTCAAGGGGGGCGAATACTTTCGCAAGGCACTGTATATAAACTGAAGGTAGAAGCCTAAGTGTTTGTTGGTTTACTCCAACTGAGGGAAGGTTGGTAGGGTTTGGGAGGGAATAATAAAGGTATATTCTAAAAAAAAGGTATGTATGTCTATATAGGTATGTGTATGTATTTATGTGTATATGTATGTATGCGTGTATGTATATGGATATGTATATTTACCCCAAAAATAAATGGGGGATTGGAAATGATGCAGACAATTACATTGAAGGAAGCAACATTCTTTACACAATATTATGCTGATCCACCCCTTAAAAATAAAAAATAATCATGGTGCTGAGTTTTTATTCCACACATCGATGTTTGGCTTTTTTCCATACCTTTTTAAATAGTTAATCTAATAATATCCTGCTCTCCCTCAATCCAACTCCAAGGAGATGACATCATGGAGGTCTTGGAAGGTCATTGGCCACACCTGATAACTGTCTCCTTTTCTTTTTTCCGTCTGATGACAACTTCCTCCTCTTGTTTTGGGGAAGAGTGTCTCCTCAGAGCTCTGTCCGTTCCCCTGCTCGGAGCTCGCTTCTCCTCCCTGCTCTGTGCTCGGCTCAGAGTTCTGAGAGGGTCTCTTCTGGCTTTGTCTCTTGCTGGATGTCGGCCTTCCTCTTGAAGCAATTCAAAGAGCTTTGGCAGCATCTGATGGTGTGTTTACCTGCCCTTACACCACGCCGGTGGCTACTACTGCTTCCTGCTTGCCCAGGTAGAGCAGTCCCATCCTGGGGTGAGTCAGCAGCAGTGTTTGGGGCCACTGGTGGGGCATCATCCACAGACAGACTGGGATCCAGATTGAGGGTCTTGGTGTTCCCACAGAGGCGATAGACACCGCCACTGTCCTCCACAGCCTCACAGCCAGGCTGGGACTCCTCCAGGCTGGGGCTAGGGTCTCCAGAAGAGAGGGTGAACAACACCACTTCCAGGAGGGATCTTGGTCCCTGGTTAAGCCATCAGAAGCCAGTGGAAAAGCATCTCTGCTGACTGTTTGGGTGGCAGCTTCGATCATGTCCACCTCACTCTCCGATGTCGAGAAGTCCAAATTGCTGAGATCTCTTTTGCTCTTAGGCATTATGGAAGCAGAATTGGTTGTGGAGTCTTCACTAACACCACCCTAGCTCTTTTGTAGAAGTGGGGCCAAATCAATTGTACCATCCTCACTCTTTGGTATCAGTGGGGCAGAATAGCTGACATGCTCCCCTCTTTCTGATGTGGAAGAGTATGAGTCGCTATATTCCCCCTTACTCTCTGACCAAGATGAGTCGTTGACACTGGATGAATCACTTAGTTCTACATAGTGATCCCTGAAGATGGGAACCAGAGTAGGAGGTGAGGAATCACTTGAGTCTTCTAGTTCATCCCGTGATGATGGTGTCTGTAAGGGAGTGAAGGATATCTACAGACTTCTAAGCCATGCTGTGACAAAGCCATCATTATTGGAAGGGAAGGGCTTAAAACTTGCTTTTGGTCTTGTTGCATGTCTTGATGATCATTCTGTATTTCAACTTGCTTTGGATCATTCATAACGTGCATGCCTTGTTGGTGACTTGACATGTCACCTTTTTGGAAGTCTACTTGAACAAGTTGCTGACTGACTGGATGTCATATTGGTTGTCCAGCTGATCGTCTTGGCAAGATGTTATTGGAGGAGATGGTGATTCACTGACATCTTCATGGTGGTCTCTTATAGGATGCTTGTCATGATCCTGCTCCCCTCTTGGGACTCTTCAGGGGCGGGATTCTCCCCATCCTTCTGTCCTTACCATCTATCTATATGAAGTGAAGATTAGACAATCTTTATAAAAACATTATGTTACTTCTCAAAGGTCTCACAGTAGAGAACTGATAGAAATCAAATGTTTCTGTCTGCCACTGTGATTGCTATGGTATTCTAGAATGTTGTAGAACTTGTAGTTTCCATGGAGATTTACTCTTCTAAAAGAGGGCCAGTGACATCACAGTGCTGCTTTGTGACTTCACATTTTCTAACTGTAGAAGGCCTCCTCTTAGTTTTCTATCAATATCACATACTTTGTAGTAGTTTTGATACATTTACATGTAGGCCGTGGTACATGGCAGCTAAATCCTGAATTACGTATACAACACATACAAGTCATTAAACAATTAAACAAAAACAGTAAATCAGGAAGTCAGGGATGGAGCTGAAGCTGTTTGTCTTGGTAGCATCAAACAATGGCTTGAGTGGTGGGAGGCAACATCACAGGTCACAGGGAGGAAGCATGACAGTCACCGCCAGGGGGTGGAATTGTGCTATTACAAACCTGCTTTATTTTGATTTAAATGTATGTGGGTGGTGTAACATAAATAATTATAGCATGTGTGTGTTTTCCCCCTCTACATTTGCTTGAATATCAACATTATTTTAGTGTATTTAAAAAATCATTTTACATGATACTGTAGAATTAATACAATCCTCATTCAGCCCTCCTCTTCAAACTGTGATGTCCCAGTGCTCTCTAGTGGGGGAAATAACATGCACGTTTCATTCAGATATATTTTGGTGGTGACCGTGGACTAGTACATCAGTAGGCTATAAAAAATAATGCATTCATACATCACTCACCATCACCCACAGACCTTGGAGCTATATTTCTATGGCACAACAATGATGACAGCTTTTTACTCTTAGGAGCACATTAAAGTAGTAATGGGTGAGATTGTCCCTAAGCAGCGCTGGGATTGGGCAGTTGACAAATCTAAAATCAGTCGTAGTAAAGTCTAGATAGGTTCAGACCTAAACTCACAAAATTCAAGCAATTTTAACTTCAAGCATTAGCAGTGTTTTATTGCATTGATAGAAACTGTAAGCGTTGTATAAAGCATGGGTTCCCAAACTGACCCACCGATTGAGGTGTCTTTTGAGTCGTGACCCAACATAAGGGTCGAGCTGTTAAAAAAGAAAAAACATACACAGACCAAAGAATAAGTAACAAATATTATCTTGGCATCTAGATAAGAAAATGAAGCAGTTTCAAAGCTAATCTCCTGCAATTCCACATTTCCTGCCATGGAGCTGAAAGAACATTTTGCAATTTTAAAGTCAATTCCCTGCAATTCTATGCGTTTTGCCACGGAGTTGAGATATTTTGTTTTCTGTTTTTAAGCTAATTTCCAAATTTTGACATGGCTGGTGTTCTTATGCTCAAGCATTTTAACTAAATCAATGGGGGCCTGATTGTCTAGCGCTATTTTCTTGATTGTAAATTCTCAAAAATTATAGGCTATTATTGAAAAATATATAGGTCCATTATCTTTTATACATACATTATATTTGGTTTTAGTCATTTAAGTTTACACTGAAAAGGTTTTCCACTGTTTGGGAACCACTGGATACAGTGTTACAGCCTTTACCATCAAAATACAGCAAGCATTTGGTCAGATTATTTTGATGGCAATAAGCAGGAACAAAGTTAGCAGCAGTAGCTATATTGAAAGAGATGATTTATCAGAGTAGTGAAAAGAGTTTGGAGGCGATCCAGTCAGCATAAGTTGTCAGATAAAGCTCATGCAGAGGTAAAGCCGGGTTCACAGACAAAGTCGTAGGTCAGGCCTTGGGTTCGGCATAGAGCAGGAAGACGGTGAAGATGCTGTCGTTCTCGCTTCTGGAGTAGACCTTTCTCTCCTTGTCTCCCAAGTAGCCCCGGAGCACCAGGCAGACCCATGTTTCCTTGATCTCCTTTCTCACCTATCATAAGAAAGAGAGAAGGATTGGTATCTGAAACATGTCAACATATGAGGATAGATATCAGTCTCAAGCATGAATATTCTATTTTAGATCAAAATTTGCGATTTGATTAAAAACAGCACCAGATAACGACGTATTCAGGAATGAGATAACAGATAGCATAGCAGCTCACACTTTGGACTGTAAATGTATGAACCCAGATTACCTCCTTTAAAAGTTGTACATGAGAATTGACAAGCTTACCTTTATCTCCTTCCAGTCCAGTAGCTCCAGCCATTCCATCCAGTCCAGGAGGTCTCATGAGTCCAACATCCCCTGTCACTCCAGGTACACCTGAAAGAAAACAGGGGGAAGGAGGGGAAGAGCAAAGGTATGAGGGATGGGGATATGAGGAGATATTTAGGAGTACACACCATGAAGACAATATAACTGCAAGCACACCACACACAACCTACAGTAATGGTCACAAGCCACTACAGTACTATGTATACTTTTAGTCAACCTATACTGAAATAAACACAATGTATATTCTTTAGTCTACCTGGAAGTCCCCTCTCTCCTCTCGGCCCTGGGGGTCCCCTCTTTCCTGTGGCCCTTCCCGGGGGACAACATGGCATCTGGTTGGAACTCTGTGGTGGTGTTCTGCCTGAAGCCCAGACGGGACGGCAGTGAACCACCTCCTCCCACTCCACCACCTCCTCCTCCAGTGCCACCTCCGCGACGGCACTTCTTGGTATTCTGAGGCTTGGGCCAGCAGGTGTGTCTGGCTGGACCTGAGATGGAGGCAGGACCTGTACGCTCAGGCGTCACAACGACCACACCACGCTGGCAGCACCTCAAAGTGGAAGGGTCCAAAACACAACCCCAGGGGGAGGGATGAATGTCTCAAACGAGCCTCCATGACCAGTGACCACCTTGATGCAACATCCTACCAACCTTTAGGAAACCAAAGATTATGGATATACTGCCAAGATACATGTCTCACCGCCCTAGCAGTGGGAGTCGTTGTCCACAAAGTGGCACGACGGGCTGTCTAGCTCCAGTACTGCTGACTTTTACAACTCCTCTCAGAGGGCATTATGGGTAGGATGTCCACCTTCTATCTTGACACTGGTTGGGTGTGGCTTGAAGTTGGACAATTGAGCCCCCTAGTGTGCTGCGTTGTGGCCTGGTCAGTGAACCCAACACCACCTCCTCAATAGGTACACAACACACCCCTCTGAGACTGTATAGGTGCCTCATGACAGGGTCCTACACATAGAGATATACCATATATATGAAGTATTCAGACCCCTTGACTTTTTCCACATTTTGTTACATTACAGCCTTATTCTAAAATTGATTTAAATTGTTTTTATTCCTCGTCAATCTACACACAATACCCCATAATGACAAAGCAAAATCAGGTTTTTAGAATTATTTGCAAATGTATAAAAAAATATATGTTTTTTAAATATCACATTTCCATGAGCTTTTCTGACCCTTTACTTTGTTGAAGCACCTTTGGCAGCGATTACAGCCTCAAGTCTTCTTGGGTATGACGCTACAAGTTTGGCACACGTGTATTTGGGGAGTTTCTCCCATTCTTCTCTGCAGATCCGGGCTCTGGCTGAGCCATTCAAGGACATTGAGAGACTTGTCCTGAAACCACTCCTGCATTGTCTTGGCTGTGTGCTTAGGGTCATTTTCCTGTTGGAAGGTGAACCTTCATCCCAGTCTGAGGTCCTGATCGCTCTTGAGCAGGTTTTTCCTTGATCCTGACTAGTCTCCCAGTCCCTGCTGCTGAAAAACATCCCCACAGCATGATGCTGCCACCACCATGCATCACCATATGGATGGTGACAGGTGTCCTCCAGGCGTGACGCTTGGCATTTAGGCCAAAGTATTTAAATCTTGGTTTCATCAGACCAGAGAATCTTGTTTCTCATGGTCTGAGAGTCTTTTAGGTGCCTTTTGGCAAGCTCCAAGCAAGCTGTCATGTACCTTTTACTGAGGAGTGGCTTCCATCTGGCCACTCTACCATAAAGGCCTGATTGGTGGAGTGCTGCAGAGATGGTTGCCCTTCTGAAAGGTTCTCCCATCTCCACAGAGGAACTCTGGAGGTCTGTCAGAGTGAGCATCAGGTTCTTGGTCACCTCTTTGACAAAGGCCCTTCTCTCCAAATTGCTCTAGGAAGAGTCTTGGTGGTTCCAAACTTCTTCCATTTAAGAATGATTGAGGACACTGTGTCCTCGGGGACCGTCAATGCTGCAGAAATGTTTTTGTACCCTTCCCCAGATCTGTGCCTTGACACAATCCTGTCTCGGAGCTCTTCGAACAATTCCTTCGACCTCATAGCTTGGTTTTTGCTGTGACATGCATTGTCAACTGTGGGACCTTACATAGACAGGTGTGTGCCATTCTAAATCATGTCCAATCAATTGGATTTACCACAGGTGGACTCCAATGAAGTTGTAGAAACATCTCAAAGATGATCAATGGAAACAGGATGCACATGAACTCAATTTCGAGTCTCATAGCAAAGGGTCTGAATACTTATGTAAATAAGGTATTTCTGGGGGATTTATATAAATTGGATAACATTTTCAAAAGCCTGTTTTCACTTTGTCATTATAGGTCATTGTGTGTAGATAAATAATCAATTTTAGAAAAAGGCTGCAACGTAACAAAATGTGTAAAAAGTAATGGGGTCTGATTACTTTCCGAATGCACTGTTTATGTTACTGTGTTCTATATCTATGGTCCTATTTAAGACTCAGATGAAAGCCTCATATATGACTTGTTTGTCCCATGAATAAATGATCAATGCAGACACACAGTGCTCCTTTTTCTATATATTTCATGGGATAGTCACCTGGTGAAGTCTCCTGGTGAAGGAATTTTTTATACCAGCCTTGGGTCGACCTACATGGATTTTTAATCACATTCCCAATGTGCATTTTTACTACAGTCTCTGAATGTCTACTAGCCATGTACTACAGGGTGGGGGTAGGCCCAAACATATTAAACAAAATAACGTCATTTTGGCTTTCCGGAATTATGTTCTTCAAGCAACAGAGAGGGAGAGAATAAGAGAGTCCAAAGGAAGGAAGTTAACATTGAGGGACCTTTATCAAAAAATCTAGGCCCACATTTGATATGTAGTGCCTCTTGCCTAAAGATGTTATTCTTGCAAGTAAGAATGTCTGATGAATATGCCTGTGTGACCACTGTGCGGTGTAAAATTGCCCTCCAGGAATTGAGTTTGACTCCCCAATATGTCAATGACCGTTTCCTAATAATATGGTCCCATATAACATTACGTGATGGTGCTAAAAAGTGTGTTTTCACATTAGTCTCTCTAGACAGACGGGGTTGCCTCCCAAAACAATGTACCAATGTACCTGTTGCTCCTAGGTCTATGTTTCAGAGACTATATTCACATGGTACATAGGCCAGTATTACAATGTGTATGTTCACAGTCACATTGTTGCATAGTACGTTAGCCTGTGAAAATTTGTTTGCAGTTTGTTTATGTTTATGAGAATAGTTAAATTAGCTGTGGTAAGACCTCCCTTTACTTGAGAATGATTGGTTAGGTTACAGTTATGTCCACTGTGAGCTTTGAAATTGTGCAAACCACAAACTGGTATATGTGTTATAGGAGTTATGTAACAATATGCAATGTATATGGCTATGTAATTGCATGTAAATACATAGGTTTTAAAGTGGGACCAGTCCTGTTTCATCCCAATTGTGGGACGGCAGGTAGCCTAGTGGTTAGAGTGTTGGGCGAGGTTGCTATTTATTTGTTATTTTACCAGGTAAGTTGACTGAGAACACATTCTCAATTGCAGCAACGACCTGGGGAATAGTTACAGGGGAGAGGAGGGGGATGAATGAGCCAATTGTAAATGGGGGATTATTAGGTGACCGTGATGGTTTGATGGCCAGATTGGGAATTTAGCCAGGACACCGGTGTTAACACCCCTACTCTTACAATAAGTGCCATGGGATCTTTAATGACTGAGAGTCAGGACACCCATTTAACATCCCATCTGAAAGACGGCACTCTACACAGGGCAGTGTCACTGCCCTGGGGCATTGGGATATGTTTTAGACCAGAGAAAAGAGTGCCTCCTACTGGCCCTCCAACACCACTTCCAGCAGCATCTGGTCTCCCATTCAGGGACTGACCAGGACCAACACTGCTTAGCTTCAGAAGCAAGTCAGCAGTGGTATGCAGGGTGGTATGCTGCTGGCAATAAGATGCTAGATCGAATCCCTGAGCTGACAAGGTATAAATCTGTAATTTTGTCCCTGAACAAGGCAGTTAACCCACTGTTCCTAGGCCGTCATTGTAAATAAGAATGTGTTCTTAACTGACTTGCCTAGTTAAATAAATACAAAAATAGGACTGGAGTCAGCCGCCAGAGAGCTACAACATTCCTCATGTTGTGCTTTGGGTGCAGTTTATAGGCTAGTGGCTATTCAATGGTCACCAACCGTTTCCTGGGCAGCCTTTGGTGGGCGTGCAGGCTTTTGTTCCCTCCTAATACTAACAACTGATACCAGTGTAATATGCTTATTAGGCCTAATAATTTTAAAATACATTTGATAATAAAATGTGCAAAGAGGAACGCTATAGACAGACCTACATTACAAATCCTGAATATTAATACTATTATAAACACCCTCGCCTGCTGCAGCAGTTGTGATCATGATCCATCATAGGACGTTGTGCAGCAGCTGCGCACACTGTCATCACTGACTATAGAGTTGAAAACGGGGGGGTGCGCAAGGGGGTTGTTGTTGACGCGGGTGAGTAGAGGCTGAATGGGAGCGTTTCCCACACAAGAAACGGGGTCACCGCAAAAACAGGCCACCGAAACTGAAACCCCTACTCCGACCCTGGTGACAACTCCTCCTCACATTCCGGTGGGTCGTCTCCCGTTATTCGCGAAGCCTACAATGGGCTACAGACTACAGCGACTTCATTACGAGTTTTTTCGGCGAATCCTCGTGCTTCAGCTGATATTTCGCGAGCCAGGACAGTCTCACTTGTCTTTCAAGCCAATGACTCTGCCCGCTTTCGTCATTCGCTCTTGCTCTTCAGTGTTACATTCGTTACGGCTGGAAATAGCCTGCATTGACAATTTAAAGCCAGTTTGATATATTTATAGCAGTTCTGACATCAAACATTGATGGTGGACGTTTTTAATTTTTCCCTTGAACGGATATAATGGAGTGAATTGACCTGCACGAGAGAGGCAACCGTCAACAGTTTTCTTGCGTGTGATGATAGGAGACACAATGACGCTGTTGTCTCTTCTGGGTCGGATCATGCGTTATTTCCTCCTCAGGCCAGAGACATTGTTTCTGCTATGCATTAGCTTGGCCTTATGGAGTTACTTCTTCCACACGGACGAGGTGAAGACCATCGTCAAGTCCAGCCGGGATGCCGTGAACATGGTGAAGGGGAAAGTGGCGGAGATGATGCAAAACGACAGGTTGGGGGGCCTGAATGTCCTAGATGCGGAGTTCTCCAAAACTTGGGACTTCAAAAACAACAATGTAGCAGTGTACTCCATTCAGGGGCGGCGCGACCACATGGAGGACCGATTCGAGGTGCTCACCGACATCACCAACAAGAGTCACCCGTCTATATTCGGGATATTTGACGGTCACGGTGGTGAGGTAGGTGCAGTGGCTATTTTAGCATGTAAATCTTGATGGGGCAAACTCCCCAAAGGATTTTAGATGCAGCCACAACACAACACTAAACAATACATTCATTGCACTACAACCGTTAGGGCCTACATAAAGCTGTCCCAACAGCAGAGCTTTCTATTCAGCACTATGGAGTGAATGAATCCTCTCCACCGCTACACCTGGCTATCAGGGGAGCCTTGTCTGGCAGCGAAACAGTTCATTCAGCCTCCTTTACTGCCTTTAAAAAAACATAACTGATATGACTTGTTTAAACAAATGTGGTTTCTACTGACAATTGAGATGTACAAACTATGGCATAAGGGAACAACGAGCGAATAAGAGGCAATCCGAGCAAAATAATTCAGAACATGGGCCGTTCTTACAGTATTCTCCCAGAACACCAAGTCAGAACCGTAGGATAAATAAAGCGGGCATATAAGCAGACAATGAAAGCTCTTACAATGTTTGATGACATTTCTCTAAAACAGGCTATAGGCTACATGTGCACCACCAAGTCAGAACAGTAGACTAAATTATGAGGGGGAAAGGGACCAAATTATTAGGGTGAGGCACATGGGCTACTAACAGCTTACTACACAACATGCACTTAGTATTACTTTCTTAGCTACATAATATTATACAATTTATGCAGCAGCATAAAATACATTTTTGGACTCACCTGCTGTGCTAGCTTGAACAGGAAGTTGGCATGGCGGTCCTTCTTGTGGCCAAATTTTGTAATCAATGACTGCCGTTCTCTGGATTTATGGTGCTTTCAAGACAACTGGGAACTGAAAAAAAACAATCATGATGTCGGTGAACTTCAGGTCGGAGCTGCAGAAAGAGGCCCGAGTTCTCGATTTGGAATTCCGAGTTGGATGACCTTTCAAAACTTATTTTCCCAGTCAGAGCTCACTTTTTTCCAGAGTTTCGCAGTTGTCTTGAACTCACTGAAGAATGAGATTTCCCAGTTTCCAGTTTCCAGTTGTTATGAGCGCCGCAGAAGTAATGCTGGATTGACAGCATGGACAATCTATTCAACCTTTTCTGTCCCATGGCATATTAATGTTTATCCTTTTAAGGTTGGAAAAGAGACCCTTAATAACTTGTTTTGGCTGCAATCTTGCAAACAGGATCGATATGACAACTACCAGTGAAAATAGAGGGCGCCAAATTCAAACCACAGAAATCTCATAATTACAATTCCAAAAACTTATATCATTTTGAAGGTAATCTTGTTGTTAATCCCACCAAAGTGTCTGATTTCAAATATGCTTTTCAGCAAAAGCACTACAAACGATTATGTTAGGTCTCCACCAAACCACAATAAGCACAGCCATTTTCCAGCGAAATATAGCATTCACAAAAAGCAGAAATAGAGATAAAATGTATCACTAACCTTGAATTATCTTCACCAGATGACATTCATAGGACTTCATGTTACACAATACATGTTTTGTTTGATAAATTTCATATTTATATCAAAAGATCTGAGTTTACATTGGCGTATTAGATTCACTAGTTCCAAAAACATCAAGTGATTTTGCATAGCCACATCGTTTCAACAGAAATACTCATCATAAATGTAGATGATAATACACATGGAATTATAGATATAGCTCTCCTTAATGCAACCACTTTGTCAGATTTCAAAAGAAGTTTACGGAAAAAGCAACCCATGCAATAATCTGAGACGGAGCTCAGAATATTAGCCAAATTAGCCGCCATGTTGGAGTCAACAGAAACCAGAAAATACATGATAAATGTTCCCTTTCCTTTGATGAACTTCATCAGAATGCAGTCCTAGGAATCCCAGGTCCACAATAAATGCTTGATTTGTTCGAAAATGTCCGTTATTTATGTCCAATTAGCTACTTTGGTTAGCGCGTTTGGTAAACAATTCCAAAGTCACAAAGCGCGTCCACTATAACGTGACGAAATGTCCAAAAGTTCCGTAACAGTCAGTAGAAACATGTCAAACGATGTACTTAATCAATCTTTAGAATGTTGTTTACATATATCTTGAATAACATTCCAACCGGAGAATTAGAATGACTTCAGATGACCGGTGGAACGCAGGTCCTTCCCCTGTGAACGCGCATAGTGAAAGCATGGTCAACTCGTGGCAGTGGTGACTATTTCCTGTTTCATTCAACCCCCCTTCACATTAGAGTCATCAGACAAAGTTCTATTGACTGTTGACATCTAGTGGAAGGCGTAGGAAGTGAAAACTCATATCTTGCTCCATATCTTGCTGTAATTTCAATGAGAGCTTGGTTGAAAATCTGCCACCCCCAGAAAAAAATCCAAACAGGAAGTGGAATTTCTCAGGTTTTTGCCTGCAATATGAGTTCTGTTATACTCACAGACATAATTCAAACAGTTTTAGAAACTTCAGAGTGTTTTCTATCCAATATTAATATGCAAATATTAGCAACTGAGACTGAGGAGCTGGCTGTTTACAATGGGCACCTTTTCATCTAAGCTACTCAATACTGCCCCTGCAGCCATATTAAACTCAGACTTGGAACACACACCCACTCCACTGAATAGCAGGCTAGTGATTGCAACACTCACAGTTAGCCACTGATTCCTTCCAAACCACTCATTGTTGAATTTGCGATTTACAACTTGTTGTGTAATGTTTATGTCCAATGGCCGATGAGCACCAATACGTTTGATCTATAATTTCTCTTCATATGACAAGGATTGAAAAGGATTTTCCAATAGATTGTCAACTTGATTCATGAAGATGACTGCTTGTCTAGCTTGCTAGCTAAGATTTTGAAAGTATGATGTTGACATGATCAGTCCAACCAAAGCTACGGTAGATATAACAGGATTTGACATAATTTATCTGTGGCCAATGTGAGCCTTCTTGGATGGGCAATTCTAATGTAAATCTACGGCAGCACCCAAGGGGCTTGAATTTATGAGCTCTCCCCGTAGATTTTGCGGTGAAGTAGTGTCCCCATGAGTGACAGAACACTGAGCCAATCACATCGCAACTAGAGAACGTTACCAACCCCTACACTCCGTATTTTCCACTGGCTGACCCACCACCACAGAAATCACTGAGCTAGGCTAAAACACCTAGATTTTGAAGCTGCCTTACTCAAGAAAGCAAAAAAAGAGACCATGTTTGTATGCAGCTTAATTAACTAAATTATTTCGTTTTTACATTGTTTGCGAACTGTTATGTGACACATATTAATGCCAAAATAACATGCAAAACAGGCAACCCATAATTTTTTTAGCTAAACAGGTGGGTCTCAAAACAGGCGGGGCCCTGCCCCACTTGCCCTGAATGATGGGTCCCACTGGGTAGGTGTTTCTCAAATCCATAACCTAGTAAAAGAGGCCTATATGTTTATCACCATTAATTAGAAATATTAGCTTAAAACACAAAGGATGCTTTTGAACATCATTAGCGTCTGTGGTCAGCACAGCATCCTCATTGGATTTGGAATGAGAGAGTTAAGTCCAAACAAAACATCTTCTCACTCCAGCTTTCAGGGTACATTAAACTATCAAACAGAGCATTTTAAAAGTCACACGGTCTTAGGCCATCCTAACCATGACCAGAATCTAAGTTGAGTAGGCAGCATCTAAATCCTCTGCAGTACGATTTACAGGGTCTCTCCGCTGGCCTATTCACTATTTAGTAGAAGGCCCTTTGTATGTCGCCTACCACTACTACCCTTTGATGAAACTAGAATCACCCTCTGTGTTTTTGTGTGTTGTCCTCAGCTCAAAGACATAGGAATTGAATTGCAAACCCACACAAAGAACCAGTCTTGAAGCTTTGTCTAGGGAGCCATCTGCCAATTCAGTGTCCACAGTGAGCTTGTAGCCAGGTTACTCTTTCTCACAGACACTATTACAAAGCTCTTACACCCTATTACACACTATTACAAAGCTATTACACACTATAACAAAGCTATTACACAAACACTATTACAAAGCTATTACACACTATAACAAAGCTATTACACAAACACCATTACACATTATTACAATACTATTACTCTATTACACACTGTTACACATCTGTGTTTTAGAAGTCACAAATGCCACTTTAGTATTGTGACTGTGTCTATCTCCACCAAATCAAAATACTAAAAGATTTACACTGAGTGGACAAAACCTAAAGAACACCTGCTCTTTCCATGGCATAGACCGACCAGGTGAAAGCTATGATCCCTTATTAATGTCACTTATTAAATCCATTTCAATCAGAGTAGATGAAGGGGGAGACAGGTTAAAGGTTTTTTAAGCCTTAAAACATGGATTGTCTATGTGTGCCAATCAGAGGGTGAATGGGTAAGACAAAAGATTTAAGTGTCTTTGAACGGGGTATGGTAGTAGGTGCCAGGCGTGCCGGTTTGTGTCAAGAACTGCAACGCTGCTGGGTTTTTCACGCTCAACAGTTTCCTGTGTGTATCAAGAATGGACCTGACACAACTGTGGGAATCATTGGAGTCAAGATCACATTCTGAGTCAAAATGCAAGCCAAGATCTACCACTCAGATTTTTTGTTGCATGACTTTAAAAAAGTAAGCCTATTCAACATTATCCAATTAAAAACAGTTACTGTATATAGCCATGAGGTTTGTGCAGTAGGCTTTAGGCCCAATACATGGTCATTGGCTATGTATGCTTGAATTGCCCTGGCAATGTGGTTCCTCTGACCATTTTGAAATTATATTACCACATTTTAGGTGTATGAAGACATTGGTAATAGAATATTTGTTGTATTTCTTGTGAGGCACAGCTGAGTAAGCATAATAATTCTTTTTTTTTCTGCATTTGATGGTCAGTCTGAGGGAGGGAGCAGCGATGAGGCTGCCTCTCACCAGACTCACCGTCCCTCCTCTATCCCTTCCTACACTGAGAAAAGGAGACAGTCTTCCAGCTGATGGTCAGTCTGAGGTGAGGGAGGGAGCAGCGATGAGGCTGCCTCTCACCAGACTCACCGTCCCTCCTCTATCCCTTCCTACACTGAGAAAAGGAGACAGTCTTCCAGCTGATGGTGAAACTTAAGTCGCATTGCATTATTTCTGCCTCATGCACCAATTCATGTTGTTACTCCTATGACCAGAGAAAGTAAAATATTCCTTTATTAACTTGTTATGGCTGCAATTCCGATATCGGGATAAGTGTCATCAACAACTGCTGAATAGCATAGCATAACATACAATAAATATTACTATAAATATTTATATTCATGAAATCACAAGTGCAATATAGCTTAGCCTTTTGTTAATCCACCTGTTGTGTCAGATTTTGAAATGATGCTTCACAGCGAAAGCAATCCAAGCGTTTGTGTAATTTTATCGATCGCACGATAAAACATTAAGTACACTTAGCATCAGGTAGCTCGGTCACGAAAATCCGAAAAGCAGTCAAATTAATCATTTACCTTTGATGATCTTCAGATGTTTTCACTCTCGAGACTCCCAGTTACAAAACAAATGTTCCTTTTGCTCCATAAAGATTATTTTTAGACCCAAAATACCTCCGTTTGTTTGTCGCGTTATGTTCAGAAATCCACAGGAAAGAGCGGTCAAGACAACGCAGATGAAAATTCCAAATAGTTTCCATAATGTCCACAGAAACATGTCAAACGTTTTTTATAATCAATCCTCAGGTTGTTTTAAAAATATATAATCGATAATATATCAACCGCAAATGTCTTTCACGGTAGGAGAGGGAAAAGCAATACCTATCCAAATTCTGTTGTGCGAGCAAAACTCATGTGACCACTTGACGCGATGTTATCGCTCTGGCTCATTTTTCAAAATAAAAGCCTGAAACTATGTCTGAAGACTGTTGACACCTTGAGGAAGCAATAGGAAAAGGAATCTGGTTCATATCCCTTTAAATGGAGCAATGGAAGGCTATGGAACGTGGAGTTTTCAAAATAGAAGCCACTTCCTGTTTTGATTTTCCTCGGGGTTTCGCCTGCAATATCAGTTCTGTTATACTCACAGACGATATTTTTTACAGTTTTGGAAACTTTAGAGTGTTTTCTATCCAATAATAATAATAATATGCATATATTAGCACCTGAGACTGAGGAGCTGGCCGTTTACAATGGGCACCTTTTCATCCAAGCTACTCAACACTGCTCCTGCAGCCATAAAAAGTTAACATTTCTGACGGCTAGGCGTCCCGTCAGTGGGACACCTGTCAACAACTTCTGGTGAAATTGGAGGGCGCGCAATTCAAATAAATAATCAAAGCTATCAAAGCTATTCAAATGAATAAATTATGGATATTAATATTTAGGCACATAATCTTATATCGGTTAAAAGCTTAAATTCTTGTTAATCTAACTGCATTGTCCGATTTACAATGGGCTTTACAGCGAAAACATGCCATGCAATTGTTTGAGGACGGCGCCCAACATCAAAATATTTTTCAACCAGCACGTTTCATAAATTCACAAATAGCGATTTAATATTACTTTTTGAAAATCTTCCTATGATTTGCAATCTAAAGGGTCCCAGCTACAACATGTAGTGTTGTTTTGTTAGATAAAATCCTTCTTTATATCCCAAAAAGTCAGTTTAGTTGGCACCATCGATTTGAGTAATCCATTCATTCAACATGCAGAGAAAGGAATCCAAAAAGCTACCGCTAAACTTGGTTAACCTTTTGCGTGTAGGGGGCAGTATTTTCGTTTTTGGCTAAAAAACGTACCCATTTGAAACTGCTTATTTCTCAGCCCCAGAAACTAGAATATGCATATAATTGTCAGATTAGGATAGAAAAGACTCTAAAGTTTCCGAAACGGTCAAAATATTGTCTGTGAGTATAACAGAACTGATATTGCAGGCGAGAACCTGAGGAAAATCCAATCAGGAAGTGCCTCTTATTTTGAAACCTCTGTTCCTATGCATGCCTATCCTCCATTTAAAGGGATATCAACCAGATTCCTATTTCTATGGCTTCCCTAAGGTGTCAACAGTCTTTAGACATAGTTTCAGGCTTTTATTTTGAAAAATGAGCGAGAAAGATCACATTGCGTAAATGGATAGGTGGGGGCTCTCAAAGTGAGTTTTGCGCAACAGAGTAACGTGGCCATTGTTTCTCCCTGTCCCATTGAAAAACCTAAACTCCCAGTTGATATATTATCAAATATATATTTTAAAACCAACCTGAGGATTGATTATAAAAAACGTTTGACGTGTTTCTGTGGACATTATGGATATTATTTGGAATTTTCGTCTGCGTTGTCGTGACCGCTCTTTCTTGTGGATTTCTGAACATAACGCGACAAACAAACGGAGGTCTTTTGGATATAAAAATCATGTTTATGGAACAAAAGGAACATTTGTTGTGTAACTGGGAGTCTCGTGAGTGAAAACATCCGAAGATCATCAAAGGTGAACGATTAATTTGATTGCTTTCCTGATTTTCATGACCAAGATACCTGATACTAAGTGTACTTAAAGTTGTCATGCGATCGATAAACTTACACAAACGCTTGGATAGCTTTCACTGTAAAGCATAATTTCAAAATCTGAGACGACAGGTGGATTAACAAAAGGCTAAGCTGTGTTTTGCAATATTGCACTTGTGATTTCATGAATATGAATATTTTTAGTCATATTATTTGACTGTGGCGCTATGCTATTCAGCGGTTTCTGATGACAATTATCCTGCTTAAGGGATGGGTAGCGTCAAGAAGTTAAAACAAGTCAAAATGCGTTTCTATGTAATCCTCAGGTACCCTAAAATGTAATTAAACTATAATATTTCATACGGAAAGAAGTATGTTCAATAGAAAAGTGATATTAGCAGGTGTGCATCCTCTTCATCGTGCGCACACAGACTGTTTTCCAGCTCTGTGTTCCTGTATCAAAACACAGAATTCTTCCTCGTTTTGGATTAAACAAGCCTGGAACCTTGAACAAAGACTGTTGACATCTAGTGGAAGCCATAGGAATTGCAATCTGGGAGCTGGATTTAACTTAGTCCCTATACGTTATAATGGAAGAGCATGGGCTCTCAAAAATAACAATTCTGGTTGGTTTTTCTTTGCAGCTTCTCCTACCATACCTATTGTGTTATAGTCTCCTACATTATTTTAACATTTCTACAAACTTCAGAGTGTCTTCTCGCCAATGGTACCAATTATATGCATATCCTGTCTTCAGGGCCTGAGTAACAAGGCAGTTTACTTTGGGCACATCAGTCAGGCGGAAATTCAGAAAAAAGACCCTAGCCCTATCAAGTTTTAACAACGCAAGCTTATCGAAACACTTTACTACACTCATTCATTGCAGCTGCAGTGCTGGTTGTAGCGTGAGTGGAATTACAGAGAACATGCATTTTTTAAATGTTGACAAATTGTTGACAGTGCTGAATAACAACTTAAACATGAACTTACTAATGAAAACAGCAGCTTTTTGTTGTATTCGTTTAGTCTCTCTCTAGTCATGGTTTTTAATGAGAACTCTTTGCCTTCCCGGCGCAGGGCTTCTGAATCAAGTGCACCTACCGCCAACAGAGAGAAAAAAATAAAATAAGAAGGCAAGGCTTTATCGTTGTTTTTTTTACAGAAATGTTTGGTGATCGACTAGGAGTGGCTTGGAGATCGACCGGTTGGTGACCACTGTAACAGGTATTCGAGTCTTCCATTTTTAAAATTGATCAAATTTGAGATTCATGTAGATTCATCCTCTCTACCTTTTTATCTTTTGTGGGAGAAGTTTAATTTAGTTGTAATTGTTGGCTATTCAACAAGATGTGCATCATGTTTTGGCTGAATTAGCAGTTCTCTCTAGGCTGTTATCAAATGAAATGTTATTTGTCACATGTGCCGAATGCAACAGGTCCTTACAGTGAAATGCTTACTTACAAGCCCTTAAGCAACAATGGTTTAAGAAGTTTTAAGAAAAAAAAGATTAAAAAAAAGTGTTAAGTAAAAAAATAGAAAATAAAGGTAACAAATAATTAAACAACAGCAGTAAAATAGCAATAGAGAAGCTATATACAGGGGTTATCGGTACAGAGTCAATGTGCGGGGGCACTGGTTAGTCGAGGTAATTGAGGTAATATGTACATGTAGGTAGAGTTAAAGTGACTATGCATAGATAATAAACAGAGAGTAGCAACAGTGTAAAAGAGGGGTCTGGGTAGCCCATGATTAGCTGTTCAGGAGTCTTATGGCTTGGGGGTAGAAGCTGTTAAGAAGGTTTTTGAACGTAGACTTTGCACTCCGGTACCGCTTGTCATGTGATAGCAGAGAGAACAGTCCATGAATAGGGTGGCTGGAGTCTTTGACAATTTGTAGGGCCTTCCTCTCACACCACCTGGTATAGATGGCAGGAAGCTTAGCCCCAGTGATGTATTGGACCGTACGCACTACCCTCTGTAGTGCCTTGCGGTCGGAGGCCAAGCAGTTGCCATACCAGGCAGTGATTCAACCAGTCTCTCGATGGTGCAGCTGTAGAACCTTTTGAGGATCTGAGGACCCATGCCAAATATGTTCAGTCTCCTGAGGGGGAATAGGCTTTGTCGTGCCCTCTTAACGACTGTCTTAGTTTGTTGGTGATGTGGACACCAAGAAACTTGAAGCTCTCAACCTGCTCCACTGCAGCCCCTTCGATTAGAATGGGGGCGTGCTCGGCCCTCCTTTTCCTGTAGTCCACAATCATCTCCTTTGTCCTGATCACGTTGAGGGAGAGGTTGTTGTCCTAGCACCACATGGCCAGCTCTGACCTCCTCCCTAAAGGCTGTCTCATCGTCGTTGGTGATCAGGCCTACCACTGTTGTGTCATCGACAAACTTGGTGATGGTGTTGGAGTCGTGCCTGGCCATGCAATCATGAGTGAACAGGGAGTAGAGGAGGGGACTGAGCACGCACCCCTGAGGGGCTCCCGTGTTGAGGATCAGCGTGGCGGATGTGTTTTTACCTACCCTTACTACTTGGGGGCGGCCCGTCAGGAAGTCCATGATCCAGTTGCAGAGGGAGGTGTTTAGTCCCAGGGTCCTTAGCTTGGTGATGAGTTTTGAGGGCACTATGGTGTTGAACGCTGAGCTGTAGTCACTGAATAACATTCTCACATAGGTGTTCCTTTTGTCCAGGTGGGAAAGGGCAGTGTTGAGTGCAATAGAGATGGCATCATCTGTGGATCTGTTTGGGCGGCATGCAAATTGGAGTGGGTCTAGGGTTTCTGGGATAATGGTGTTGATGTGAGCTATGACCAGCTTTTCAAAGCACTTCATGGCTATAGACGTTGTTAGTCATTTAGGCTGCTTACCTTAATGTTCTTGGACACAGGGACTATGGTGGTCTGTTTGAAACATGTTGGTATTACAGACTCAGTCAGGGACAGGTTGAAAATGTCAGTGAAGACTCTTGCCAGTTGGTCCGCGAATGCTCGCAATACACGTCCTAGTTATCCGTCTGGCCCAGCGGCCTTGTGAATGTTGACCTGTTTAAAGGTCTTACTCACATTGGCTACGGAGAGGGTGATCACACAGTTGTCCTGAACAGCTGATGCTCTCATGCATGCTTCATGCATTCTTGTTGTTACATTGCATTTTCTAACAATTTAAAAAGCACTCTGAAAACCAAAGCCAGTTAAACAAACCAACTTTGACTTTCAACCAGGGGTTGGAACCAAAATTATTTTCCAATATTTTTGTTGTTAACAGAACCACAGTTGTTTCCCGTTCCATTCCACTGTTTTGACCAGCAATATAATGTTCTGAACCGGTTTGAGACAACAAAAAAGAAACCGGTTTGAGACAACAAAAAAGAAACCGGTTTATAGTGTTCCTTTCTGGTCCTTTTTTAACCTGTGAAATCAACAGTAGTTAGCTAATTAAATTACTTCAGCAGTCAGTGTGAAAGTTGGAATAGTAGAATGCACAAGCTGCAATTTCGACATCAGTTCCTCTTGTCATGTTAGTCATTGTGTACCTTAGAGAGCTATTTATAACTTGTCATAAATGTCCAGATCAACTAGACCATGTCAGCTAACGTTTTTTTATTTAGGTTTCCCATAAATATTGTTGTAATTTTTTTGTTGCCTTAAATATCACATCAATACATGTATACATGTTAGACATGTATAGAATTGCAATACATTTTTCTTCAAAACTGCAACATTTTCTTTGCACTCCATGACAAAATGTGTAGAATTGCAGGAAATAAGCTTTAAACCTGCACAATTCTCTCCACCAACAAGAGGGGTGTGAACAGTTTGTCATGAACAGTGATTGTGCACATAAAAATTGACGGGGCTCATGCACGCACAGGGGGCGCTACTTGTTCCCCAATGCTGGAAGGGGGACCCAGAGTGAAAAGGTTTGGGAACCCCTAAAGTAGCCTATGGTAACGTCAGTACAGTAGCCTATGGTAACGTCAGTAATGTAGCCATCAGTACAGTAGCCTATGGTAACGTTAGTACAGTAGCCATCAGTACAGTAGTCTATGGTAATGTCAGTAATGTAGCCATCAGTACAGTAGACTATGGTAACGTCAGTACAGTAGCCTATGTTAACGTCAGTACAGTAGCCTATGGTAACGTCAGTACAGTAGACTATGGTAACATCAGTACAAAACATCAGTACAGTAGCCTATGGTAACATCAGTAAAGTAGCCATCAGTACAGTAGCCTATGGTAACGTCAGTACAGTAGCCTATGGTAACGCCAGTACAGTAGACTATGGTAATGTCAGTACAGTAGCCATCAGTACAGTAGCCTATGGTAACGTCAGTACAGTAGCCTATGGTAACATCAGTACAGTAGACTATGGTAATGTCAGTACAGTATTCATCAGTACAGTAGACTATGGTAACATCAGTACAGTAGCCATCAGTACAGTAGCCTATGGTAACGTCAGTACAGTAGACTATGGTAACATCAGGACAGTAGCCTATGGTAACATCAGTACAGTAGACTATGGTAACATCAGGACAGTAGCCTATGGTAACATCAGTACAGTAGACTATGGTAACATCAGTAAAGTAGCCTATGGTAACGTCAGTAAAGTAGCCATCAGTACAGTAGACTATGGTAACGTCAGTACAGTAGACTATGGTAACGTCAGTAAAGTAGCCTATGGTAACGTCAGTACAGTAGACTATGGTAACGTCAGTACAGTAGACTATGGTAACGTCAGTACAGTAGACTATGGTAACATCAGGACAGTAGCCTATGGTAACATCAGTACAGTAGACTATGGTAACATCAGGATAGTAGCCTATGGTAACATCAGTACAGTAGACTATGGTAACATCAGTACAGTAGACTATGGTAACGTCAGGACAGTAGCCTATGGTAACGTCAGTACAGTAGACTATGGTAACATCAGTACAGTAGCCATCAGTAAAGTAGCCTATGGTAACATCAGTACAGTAGACTATGGTAACATCAGGACAGTAGACTATGGTAACGTCAGTACAGTAGACTATGGTAACGTCAGGACAGTAGCCTATGGTAACGTCAGTACAGTAGCCTATGGTAACGTCAGTACAGTAGCCATCAGTACAGTAGCCTATGGTAACGTCAATACAGTAGCCTATGGTAACGTCAGTACAGTAGCCATCAGTACAGTAGCCTATGGTAACGTCAGTACAGTAGCCATCAGTACAGTAGCCTATGGTAACGTCAGTAAAGTAGCCTATGGTAACGTCAGTAAAGTAGCCATCAGTACAGTAGCCTATGGTAACGTCAGTACAGTAGACTATGGTAACGTCAGGACAGTAGAATATGGTAACATCAGTACAGTAGCCTATGGTAACATCAGTACAGTAGCCTATGGTAACATCAGGACAGTAGCCTATGGTAACGTCAGGACAGTAGACTATGGTAACATCAGTACAGTAGACTATGGTAACATCAGGACAGTAGCCTATGGTAACATCAGGACAGTAGCCTATGGTAACGTCAGGACAGTAGACTATGGTAACATCAGTACAGTAGCCTATGGTAACATCAGGACAGTAGCCTATGGTAACATCAGTACAGTAGACTATGGTAACATCAGTACAGTAGACTATGGTAACGTCAGTACAGTAGACTATGGTAACGTCAGTACAGTAGCCTATGGTAACGTCAGTACAGTAGCCTATGGTAACATCAGTACAGTAGACTATGTTAACGTCAGTACAGTAGCCATCAGTACAGTAGCCTATGGTAACGTCAGTACAGTAGCCATCAGTACAGTAGCCTATGGTAACGTCAGTACAGTAGCCATCAGTACAGTAGCCTATGGTAACGTCAGTAAAGTAGCCTATGGTAACGTCAGTAAAGTAGCCATCAGTACAGTAGCCTATGGTAACGTCAGTACAGTAGCCATCAGTACAGTAGCCTATGGTAACGTCAGTACAGTAGCCTATGGTAACATCAGTACAGTAGACTATGGTAATGTCAGTACAGTATTCATCAGTACAGTAGACTATGGTAACATCAGTACAGTAGCCATCAGTACAGTAGCCTATGGTAACGTCAGTACAGTAGACTATGGTAACATCAGGACAGTAGCCTATGGTAACATCAGGACAGTAGCCTATGGTAACATCAGTACAGTAGACTATGGTAACATCAGGACAGTAGCCTATGGTAACATCAGTACAGTAGACTATGGTAACATCAGTAAAGTAGCCTATGGTAACGTCAGTAAAGTAGCCATCAGTACAGTAGACTATGGTAACGTCAGTACAGTAGACTATGGTAACGTCAGTAAAGTAGCCTATGGTAACGTCAGTACAGTAGACTATGGTAACGTCAGTACAGTAGACTATGGTAACGTCAGTACAGTAGACTATGGTAACATCAGGACAGTAGCCTATGGTAACATCAGTACAGTAGACTATGGTAACATCAGGATAGTAGCCTATGGTAACATCAGTACAGTAGACTATGGTAACATCAGTACAGTAGACTATGGTAACATCAGGATAGTAGCCTATGGTAACATCAGTACAGTAGACTATGGTAACATCAGGACAGTAGCCTATGGTAACATCAGTACAGTAGACTATGGTAACATCAGGATAGTAGCCTATGGTAACATCAGTACAGTAGACTATGGTAACATCAGTACAGTAGACTATGGTAACGTCAGGACAGTAGCCTATGGTAACGTCAGTACAGTAGACTATGGTAACATCAGTACAGTAGCCATCAGTAAAGTAGCCTATGGTAACATCAGTACAGTAGACTATGGTAACATCAGTACAGTAGACTATGGTAACATCAGGATAGTAGCCTATGGTAACATCAGTACAGTAGACTATGGTAACATCAGTACAGTAGACTATGGTAACGTCAGGACAGTAGCCTATGGTAACGTCAGTACAGTAGACTATGGTAACATCAGTACAGTAGCCATCAGTAAAGTAGCCTATGGTAACATCAGTACAGTAGACTATGGTAACATCAGGACAGTAGACTATGGTAACATCAGTACAGTAGACTATGGTAACGTCAGTACAGTAGACTATGGTAACGTCAGGACAGTAGCCTATGGTAACGTCAGTACAGTAGCCTATGGTAACGTCAGTACAGTAGCCATCAGTACAGTAGCCTATGGTAACGTCAATACAGTAGCCTATGGTAACGTCAGTACAGTAGCCATCAGTACAGTAGCCTATGGTAACGTCAGTACAGTAGCCATCAGTACAGTAGCCTATGGTAACGTCAGTACAGTAGCCATCAGTACAGTAGCCTATGGTAACGTCAGTAAAGTAGCCTATGGTAACGTCAGTAAAGTAGCCATCAGTACAGTAGCCTATGGTAACGTCAGTACAGTAGACTATGGTAACGTCAGGACAGTAGAATATGGTAACATCAGTACAGTAGCCTATGGTAACATCAGTACAGTAGACTATGGTAACATCAGTACAGTAGACTATGGTAACGTCAGTACAGTAGACTATGGTAACGTCAGTACAGTAGCCTATGGTAACATCAGTACAGTAGACTATGGTAACATCAGTACAGTAGCCTATGGTAACATCAGGACAGTAGCCTATGGTAACGTCAGGACAGTAGACTATGGTAACATCAGTACAGTAGACTATGGTAACATCAGGACAGTAGCCTATGGTAACATCAGGACAGTAGCCTATGGTAACGTCAGGACAGTAGACTATGGTAACATCAGTACAGTAGCCTATGGTAACATCAGGACAGTAGCCTATGGTAACATCAGTACAGTAGACTATGGTAACATCAGTACAGTAGACTATGGTAACGTCAGTACAGTAGACTATGGTAACGTCAGTACAGTAGCCTATGGTAACGTCAGTACAGTAGCCTATGGTAACGTCAGTACAGTAGCTTATGGTAACATCAGTACAGTAGACTATGTTAACGTCAGTACAGTAGCCATCAGTACAGTAGCCTATGGTAACGTCAGTACAGTAGCCATCAGTACAGTAGCCTATAGTAACGTCAGTACAGTAGCCATCAGTACAGTAGCCTATGGTAACGTCAGTACAGTAGCCATCAGTACAGTAGACTATGGTAACGTCAGTACAGTAGTCATCAGTACAGTAGCCTATGGTAACGTCAGTACAGTAGCCATCAGTACAGTAGCCTATGGTAACGTCAGTACAGTAGCCATCAGTACAGTAGCCTATGGTAACGTCAGTAAAGTAGCCTATGGTAACGTCAGTAAAGTAGCCATCAGTACAGTAGCCTATGGTAACGTCAGTACAGTAGCCATCAGTACAGTAGCCTATGGTAACGTCAATACAGTAGCATATGGTAACGTCAGTACAGTAGCCATCAGTACAGTAGCCTATGGTAACGTCAGTACAGTAGCCATCAGTACAGTAGCCTATGGTAACGTCAGTACAGTAGCCATCAGTACAGTAGCCTATGGTAACGTCAGTAAAGTAGCCTATGGTAACGTCAGTAAAGTAGCCATCAGTACAGT
Organism: Oncorhynchus clarkii lewisi; assembly: GCF_045791955.1. Lineage (NCBI taxonomy): Eukaryota > Metazoa > Chordata > Actinopteri > Salmoniformes > Salmonidae > Oncorhynchus > Oncorhynchus clarkii. The sequence continues at coordinate 14,208,523 of NC_092166.1, read as the reverse complement.
AGCCTATGGTAACGTCAGTACAGTAGACTATGGTAACGTCAGGACAGTAGAATATGGTAATGTCAGTACAGTATTCATCAGTACAGTAGACTATGGTAACATCAGTACAGTAGCCATCAGTACAGTAGCCTATGGTAACGTCAGTACAGTAGACTATGGTAACATCAGGACAGTAGCCTATGGTAACATCAGTACAGTAGACTATGGTAACATCAGGACAGTAGCCTATGGTAACATCAGTACAGTAGACTATGGTAACATCAGTAAAGTAGCCTATGGTAACGTCAGTAAAGTAGCCATCAGTACAGTAGACTACGGTAACGTCAGTACAGTAGACTATGGTAACGTCAGTAAAGTAGCCTATGGTAACGTCAGTACAGTAGACTATGGTAACGTCAGTACAGTAGACTATGGTAACGTCAGTACAGTAGACTATGGTAACATCAGGACAGTAGCCTATGGTAACATCAGTACAGTAGACTATGGTAACATCAGGATAGTAGCCTATGGTAACATCAGTACAGTAGACTATGGTAACATCAGTACAGTAGACTATGGTAACGTCAGGACAGTAGCCTATGGTAACGTCAGTACAGTAGACTATGGTAACATCAGTACAGTAGCCATCAGTAAAGTAGCCTATGGTAACATCAGTACAGTAGACTATGGTAACATCAGGACAGTAGACTATGGTAACATCAGTACAGTAGACTATGGTAACGTCAGTACAGTAGACTATGGTAACGTCAGGACAGTAGCCTATGGTAACGTCAGTACAGTAGCCTATGGTAACGTCAGTACAGTAGCCATCAGTACAGTAGCCTATGGTAACGTCAATACAGTAGCCTATGGTAACGTCAGTACAGTAGCCATCAGTACAGTAGCCTATGGTAACGTCAGTACAGTAGCCATCAGTACAGTAGCCTATGGTAACGTCAGTACAGTAGCCATCAGTACAGTAGCCTATGGTAACGTCAGTAAAGTAGCCTATGGTAACGTCAGTAAAGTAGCCATCAGTATAGTAGCCTATGGTAACGTCAGTACAGTAGACTATGGTAACGTCAGGACAGTAGAATATGGTAACATCAGTACAGTAGCCTATGGTAACATCAGTACAGTAGACTATGGTAACATCAGTACAGTAGACTATGGTAACGTCAGTACAGTAGACTATGGTAACGTCAGTACAGTAGCCTATGGTAACATCAGTACAGTAGACTATGGTAACATCAGTACAGTAGCCTATGGTAACATCAGGACAGTAGCCTATGGTAACGTCAGGACAGTAGACTATGGTAACATCAGTACAGTAGACTATGGTAACATCAGGACAGTAGCCTATGGTAACATCAGGACAGTAGCCTATGGTAACGTCAGGACAGTAGACTATGGTAACATCAGTACAGTAGCCTATGGTAACATCAGGACAGTAGCCTATGGTAACATCAGTACAGTAGACTATGGTAACATCAGTACAGTAGACTATGGTAACGTCAGTACAGTAGACTATGGTAACGTCAGTACAGTAGCCTATGGTAACGTCAGTACAGTAGCCTATGGTAACGTCAGTACAGTAGCCTATGGTAACATCAGTACAGTAGACTATGTTAACGTCAGTACAGTAGCCATCAGTACAGTAGCCTATGGTAACGTCAGTACAGTAGCCATCAGTACAGTAGCCTATAGTAACGTCAGTACAGTAGCCATCAGTACAGTAGCCTATGGTAACGTCAGTACAGTAGCTTATGGTAACATCAGTACAGTAGACTATGGTAATGTCAGTACAGTATTCATCAGTACAGTAGACTATGGTAACATCAGTACAGTAGCCATCAGTACAGTAGCCTATGGTAACGTCAGTACAGTAGACTATGGTAACATCAGGACAGTAGCCTATGGTAACATCAGGACAGTAGCCTATGGTAACATCAGTACAGTAGACTATGGTAACATCAGGACAGTAGCCTATGGTAACATCAGTACAGTAGACTATGGTAACATCAGTAAAGTAGCCTATGGTAACGTCAGTAAAGTAGCCATCAGTACAGTAGACTATGGTAACGTCAGTACAGTAGACTATGGTAACGTCAGTAAAGTAGCCTATGGTAACGTCAGTACAGTAGACTATGGTAACGTCAGTACAGTAGACTATGGTAACGTCAGTACAGTAGACTATGGTAACATCAGGACAGTAGCCTATGGTAACATCAGTACAGTAGACTATGGTAACATCAGGATAGTAGCCTATGGTAACATCAGTACAGTAGACTATGGTAACATCAGTACAGTAGACTATGGTAACATCAGGATAGTAGCCTATGGTAACATCAGTACAGTAGACTATGGTAACATCAGGACAGTAGCCTATGGTAACATCAGTACAGTAGACTATGGTAACATCAGGATAGTAGCCTATGGTAACATCAGTACAGTAGACTATGGTAACATCAGTACAGTAGACTATGGTAACGTCAGGACAGTAGCCTATGGTAACGTCAGTACAGTAGACTATGGTAACATCAGTACAGTAGCCATCAGTAAAGTAGCCTATGGTAACATCAGTACAGTAGACTATGGTAACATCAGTACAGTAGACTATGGTAACATCAGGATAGTAGCCTATGGTAACATCAGTACAGTAGACTATGGTAACATCAGTACAGTAGACTATGGTAACGTCAGGACAGTAGCCTATGGTAACGTCAGTACAGTAGACTATGGTAACATCAGTACAGTAGCCATCAGTAAAGTAGCCTATGGTAACATCAGTACAGTAGACTATGGTAACATCAGGACAGTAGACTATGGTAACATCAGTACAGTAGACTATGGTAACGTCAGTACAGTAGACTATGGTAACGTCAGGACAGTAGCCTATGGTAACGTCAGTACAGTAGCCTATGGTAACGTCAGTACAGTAGCCATCAGTACAGTAGCCTATGGTAACGTCAATACAGTAGCCTATGGTAACGTCAGTACAGTAGCCATCAGTACAGTAGCCTATGGTAACGTCAGTACAGTAGCCATCAGTACAGTAGCCTATGGTAACGTCAGTACAGTAGCCATCAGTACAGTAGCCTATGGTAACGTCAGTAAAGTAGCCTATGGTAACGTCAGTAAAGTAGCCATCAGTACAGTAGCCTATGGTAACGTCAGTACAGTAGACTATGGTAACGTCAGGACAGTAGAATATGGTAACATCAGTACAGTAGCCTATGGTAACATCAGTACAGTAGACTATGGTAACATCAGTACAGTAGACTATGGTAACGTCAGTACAGTAGACTATGGTAACGTCAGTACAGTAGCCTATGGTAACATCAGTACAGTAGACTATGGTAACATCAGTACAGTAGCCTATGGTAACATCAGGACAGTAGCCTATGGTAACGTCAGGACAGTAGACTATGGTAACATCAGTACAGTAGACTATGGTAACATCAGGACAGTAGCCTATGTTAACATCAGGACAGTAGCCTATGGTAACGTCAGGACAGTAGACTATGGTAACATCAGTACAGTAGCCTATGGTAACATCAGGACAGTAGCCTATGGTAACATCAGTACAGTAGACTATGGTAACATCAGTACAGTAGACTATGGTAACGTCAGTACAGTAGACTATGGTAACGTCAGTACAGTAGCCTATGGTAACGTCAGTACAGTAGCCTATGGTAACGTCAGTACAGTAGCTTATGGTAACATCAGTACAGTAGACTATGTTAACGTCAGTACAGTAGCCATCAGTACAGTAGCCTATGGTAACGTCAGTACAGTAGCCATCAGTACAGTAGCCTATAGTAACGTCAGTACAGTAGCCATCAGTACAGTAGCCTATGGTAACGTCAGTACAGTAGCCATCAGTACAGTAGACTATGGTAACGTCAGTACAGTAGTCATCAGTACAGTAGCCTATGGTAACGTCAGTACAGTAGCCATCAGTACAGTAGCCTATGGTAACGTCAGTACAGTAGCCATCAGTACAGTAGCCTATGGTAACGTCAGTAAAGTAGCCTATGGTAACGTCAGTAAAGTAGCCATCAGTACAGTAGCCTATGGTAACGTCAGTACAGTAGCCATCAGTACAGTAGCCTATGGTAACGTCAATACAGTAGCATATGGTAACGTCAGTACAGTAGCCATCAGTACAGTAGCCTATGGTAACGTCAGTACAGTAGCCATCAGTACAGTAGCCTATGGTAACGTCAGTACAGTAGCCATCAGTACAGTAGCCTATGGTAACGTCAGTAAAGTAGCCTATGGTAACGTCAGTAAAGTAGCCATCAGTACAGTAGCCTATGGTAACGTCAGTACAGTAGACTATGGTAACGTCAGGACAGTAGAATATGGTAATGTCAGTACAGTATTCATCAGTACAGTAGACTATGGTAACATCAGTACAGTAGCCATCAGTACAGTAGCCTATGGTAACGTCAGGACAGTAGCCTATGGTAACGTCAGTACAGTAGCCTATGGTAACGTCAGTACAGTAGCCATCAGTACAGTAGCCTATGGTAACGTCAATACAGTAGCCTATGGTAACGTCAGTACAGTAGCCATCAGTACAGTAGCCTATGGTAACGTCAGTACAGTAGCCATCAGTACAGTAGCCTATGGTAACGTCAGTACAGTAGCCATCAGTACAGTAGCCTATGGTAACGTCAGTAAAGTAGCCTATGGTAACGTCAGTAAAGTAGCCATCAGTACAGTAGCCTATGGTAACGTCAGTACAGTAGACTATGGTAACGTCAGGACAGTAGAATATGGTAACATCAGTACAGTAGCCTATGGTAACATCAGTACAGTAGACTATGGTAACATCAGTACAGTAGACTATGGTAACGTCAGTACAGTAGACTATGGTAACGTCAGTACAGTAGCCTATGGTAACATCAGTACAGTAGACTATGGTAACATCAGTACAGTAGCCTATGGTAACATCAGGACAGTAGCCTATGGTAACGTCAGGACAGTAGACTATGGTAACATCAGTACAGTAGACTATGGTAACATCAGGACAGTAGCCTATGGTAACATCAGGACAGTAGCCTATGGTAACGTCAGGACAGTAGACTATGGTAACATCAGTACAGTAGCCTATGGTAACATCAGGACAGTAGCCTATGGTAACATCAGTACAGTAGACTATGGTAACATCAGTACAGTAGACTATGGTAACGTCAGTACAGTAGACTATGGTAACGTCAGTACAGTAGCCTATGGTAACGTCAGTACAGTAGCCTATGGTAACGTCAGTACAGTAGCTTATGGTAACATCAGTACAGTAGACTATGTTAACGTCAGTACAGTAGCCATCAGTACAGTAGCCTATGGTAACGTCAGTACAGTAGCCATCAGTACAGTAGCCTATAGTAACGTCAGTACAGTAGCCATCAGTACAGTAGCCTATGGTAACGTCAGTACAGTAGCCATCAGTACAGTAGACTATGGTAACGTCAGTACAGTAGTCATCAGTACAGTAGCCTATGGTAACGTCAGTACAGTAGCCATCAGTACAGTAGCCTATGGTAACGTCAGTACAGTAGCCATCAGTACAGTAGCCTATGGTAACGTCAGTAAAGTAGCCTATGGTAACGTCAGTAAAGTAGCCATCAGTACAGTAGCCTATGGTAACGTCAGTACAGTAGCCATCAGTACAGTAGCCTATGGTAACGTCAATACAGTAGCATATGGTAACGTCAGTACAGTAGCCATCAGTACAGTAGCCTATGGTAACGTCAGTACAGTAGCCATCAGTACAGTAGCCTATGGTAACGTCAGTACAGTAGCCATCAGTACAGTAGCCTATGGTAACGTCAGTAAAGTAGCCTATGGTAACGTCAGTAAAGTAGCCATCAGTACAGTAGCCTATGGTAACGTCAGTACAGTAGACTATGGTAACGTCAGGACAGTAGAATATGGTAATGTCAGTACAGTATTCATCAGTACAGTAGACTATGGTAACATCAGTACAGTAGCCATCAGTACAGTAGCCTATGGTAACGTCAGTACAGTAGACTATGGTAACATCAGGACAGTAGCCTATGGTAACATCAGTACAGTAGACTATGGTAACATCAGGACAGTAGCCTATGGTAACATCAGTACAGTAGACTATGGTAACATCAGTAAAGTAGCCTATGGTAACGTCAGTAAAGTAGCCATCAGTACAGTAGACTACGGTAACGTCAGTACAGTAGACTATGGTAACGTCAGTAAAGTAGCCTATGGTAACGTCAGTACAGTAGACTATGGTAACGTCAGTACAGTAGACTATGGTAACGTCAGTACAGTAGACTATGGTAACATCAGGACAGTAGCCTATGGTAACATCAGTACAGTAGACTATGGTAACATCAGGATAGTAGCCTATGGTAACATCAGTACAGTAGACTATGGTAACATCAGTACAGTAGACTATGGTAACGTCAGGACAGTAGCCTATGGTAACGTCAGTACAGTAGACTATGGTAACATCAGTACAGTAGCCATCAGTAAAGTAGCCTATGGTAACATCAGTACAGTAGACTATGGTAACATCAGGACAGTAGACTATGGTAACATCAGTACAGTAGACTATGGTAACGTCAGTACAGTAGACTATGGTAACGTCAGGACAGTAGCCTATGGTAACGTCAGTACAGTAGCCTATGGTAACGTCAGTACAGTAGCCATCAGTACAGTAGCCTATGGTAACGTCAATACAGTAGCCTATGGTAACGTCAGTACAGTAGCCATCAGTACAGTAGCCTATGGTAACGTCAGTACAGTAGCCATCAGTACAGTAGCCTATGGTAACGTCAGTACAGTAGCCATCAGTACAGTAGCCTATGGTAACGTCAGTAAAGTAGCCTATGGTAACGTCAGTAAAGTAGCCATCAGTATAGTAGCCTATGGTAACGTCAGTACAGTAGACTATGGTAACGTCAGGACAGTAGAATATGGTAACATCAGTACAGTAGCCTATGGTAACATCAGTACAGTAGACTATGGTAACATCAGTACAGTAGACTATGGTAACGTCAGTACAGTAGACTATGGTAACGTCAGTACAGTAGCCTATGGTAACATCAGTACAGTAGACTATGGTAACATCAGTACAGTAGCCTATGGTAACATCAGGACAGTAGCCTATGGTAACGTCAGGACAGTAGACTATGGTAACATCAGTACAGTAGACTATGGTAACATCAGGACAGTAGCCTATGGTAACATCAGGACAGTAGCCTATGGTAACGTCAGGACAGTAGACTATGGTAACATCAGTACAGTAGCCTATGGTAACATCAGGACAGTAGCCTATGGTAACATCAGTACAGTAGACTATGGTAACATCAGTACAGTAGACTATGGTAACGTCAGTACAGTAGACTATGGTAACGTCAGTACAGTAGCCTATGGTAACGTCAGTACAGTAGCCTATGGTAACGTCAGTACAGTAGCCTATGGTAACATCAGTACAGTAGACTATGTTAACGTCAGTACAGTAGCCATCAGTACAGTAGCCTATGGTAACGTCAGTACAGTAGCCATCAGTACAGTAGCCTATAGTAACGTCAGTACAGTAGCCATCAGTTCAGTAGCCTATGGTAACGTCAGTACAGTAGCCATCAGTACAGTAGACTATGGTAACGTCAGTACAGTAGTCATCAGTACAGTAGCCTATGGTAACGTCAGTACAGTAGCCATCAGTACAGTAGCCTATGGTAACGTCAGTACAGTAGCCATCAGTACAGTAGCCTATGGTAACGTCAGTAAAGTAGCCTATGGTAACGTCAGTAAAGTAGCCATCAGTACAGTAGCCTATGGTAACGTCAGTACAGTAGCCATCAGTACAGTAGCCTATGGTAACGTCAATACAGTAGCCTATGGTAACGTCAGTACAGTAGCCATCAGTACAGTAGCCTATGGTAACGTCAGTACAGTAGCCATCAGTACAGTAGCCTATGGTAACGTCAGTACAGTAGCCATCAGTACAGTAGCCTATGGTAACGTCAGTAAAGTAGCCTATGGTAACGTCAGTAAAGTAGCCATCAGTACAGTAGCCTATGGTAACGTCAGTACAGTAGACTATGGTAACGTCAGGACAGTAGAATATGGTAACATCAGTACAGTAGCCTATGGTAACATCAGTACAGTAGACTATGGTAACATCAGTACAGTAGACTATGGTAACGTCAGTACAGTAGACTATGGTAACGTCAGTACAGTAGCCTATGGTAACATCAGTACAGTAGACTATGGTAACATCAGTACAGTAGTCTATGGTAACGTCAGTACAGTAGCCATCAGTACAGTAGCCTATGGTAACGTCAGTACAGTAGCCATCAGTACAGTAGCCTATGGTAACGTCAGTAAAGTAGCCTATGGTAACGTCAGTAAAGTAGCCATCAGTACATTAGCCTATGGTAACGTCAGTACAGTAGACTATGGTAACGTCAGGACAGTAGACTATGGTAACATCAGTACAGTAGACTATGGTAACATCAGTACAGTAGACTATGGTAACGTCAGTACAGTAGACTATGGTAACGTCAGTACAGTAGCCTATGGTAACGTCAGTACAGTAGCCTATGGTAACGTCAGTACAGTAGACTATGGTAACATCAGGACAGTAGCCTATGGTAACATCAGGACAGTAGCCTATGGTAACGTCAGGACAGTAGACTATGGTAACATCAGTACAGTAGCCTATGGTAACATCAGGACAGTAGCCTATGGTAACATCAGTACAGTAGACTATGGTAACATCAGTACAGTAGACTATGGTAACGTCAGTACAGTAGACTATGGTAACGTCAGTACAGTAGCCTATGGTAACGTCAGTACAGTAGCCTATGGTAACATCAGTACAGTAGACTATGGTAACGTCAGTACAGTAGCCATCAGTACAGTAGCCTATGGTAATGTCAGTACAGTAGCCATCAGTACAGTAGACTATGGTAACGTCAGTACAGTAGTCATCAGTACAGTAGCCTATGGTAACGTCAGTACAGTAGCCATCAGTACAGTAGCCTATGGTAACGTCAGTACAGTAGCCATCAGTACAGTAGCCTATGGTAACGTCAGTAAAGTAGCCTATGGTAACGTCAGTAAAGTAGCCATCAGTACAGTAGCCTATGGTAACGTCAGGATAGTAGACTATGGTAACGTCAGTATTGTAGACTATGGTAACGTCAGTACAGTAGCCTATGGTAACATCAGGACAGTAGCCTATGGTAACATCAGGACAGTAGCCTATGGTAACATCAGTACAGTAGACTATGGTAACATCAGTACAGTAGACTATGATAACGTCAGTACAGTAGACTATGGTAACGTCAGTACAGTAGCCTATGGTAACATCAGTACAGTAGACTATGGTAACATCAGTACAGTAACCATCAGTACAGTAGCCTATGGTAACATCAGTAAAGTAGCCATCAGTACAGTAGCCTATGGTAACGTCAGTACAGTAGACTATGGTAATGTCAGTACAGTAGCCTATGGTAACATCAGTACAGTAGACTATGTTAATGTCAGTACAGTATACTATGGTAACATCAGTACAGTAGACTATGGTAATGTCAGTACATTAGCCATCAGTACAGTAGCCTATGGTAACATCAGTAAAGTAGCCATCAGTACAGTAGCCTATGGTAAAGTCAGTACAGTAGCCTATGGTAACGTCGGGACAGTAGACTATGGTAACATCAGTACATTAGACTATGGTAACGTCAGCAAAGTAGCCATCAGTACAGTAGACTATGGTAACATCAGTACAGTAGCCTATGATAACATCAGTACAGTAGACTATGGTAACATCAGTACAGTAGCCTATGGTAACATCAGTAAAGTAGCCATCAGTACAGTAGCCTATGGTAACGTCAGTACAGTAGCCTATGGTAACATCAGTACAGTAGCCTATGGTAACATCAGTAAAGTAGCCATCAGTACAGTAGCCTATGGTAACGTCAGTACAGTAGACTATGGTAATGTCAGTACAGTAGCCTATGGTAACATCAGTACAGTAGACTATGTTAATGTCAGTACAGTATACTATGGTAACATCAGTACAGTAGACTATGGTAATGTCAGTACATTAGCCATCAGTACAGTAGCCTATGGTAACATCAGTAAAGTAGCCATCAGTACAGTAGCCTATGGTAAAGTCAGTACAGTAGCCTATGGTAACGTCGGGACAGTAGACTATGGTAACATCAGTACAGTAGACTATGGTAATGTCAGCAAAGTAGCCATCAGTACAGTAGACTATGGTAACATCAGTACAGTAGCCTATGATAACATCAGTACAGTAGACTATGGTAACATCAGTACAGTAGCCTATGGTAACATCAGTAAAGTAGCCATCAGTACAGTAGCCTATGGTAACGTCAGTACAGTAGCCTATGGTAACATCAGTACAGTAGCCTATGGTAACATCAGTAAAGTAGCCATCAGTACAGTAGCCTATGGTAACGTCAGTACAGTAGCCTATGGTAACATCAGTACAGTAGACTATGGTAACATCAGTACAGTAGACTATGGTAATGTCAGTACAGTAGCCTATGGTAACATCAGTACAGTAGCCTATGGTAACATCAGTACAGTATTCATCAGGACAGTATACTATGGTAACGTCAGGACAGTAGACTATGGTAACGTCAGTACAGTAGACTATGGTAACATCAGTACAGTAGCCTATGGTAACGTCAGGACAGTAGCCTATGGTAACGTCAGTACAGTAGACTATGGTAACGTCAGTACAGTAGCCATCAGTACAGTAGCCTATGGTAACGTCAGTACAGTAGCCATCAGGACAGTAGACTATGGTAACGTCAGTACAGTAGCCATCAGTACAGTAGCCTATGGTAACGTCAGTACAGTAGCCATCAGTACAGTAGCCTATGGTAACGTCAGTACAGTAGCCTATGGTAACGTCAGTACAGTAGCCTATGGTAACGTCGGTACAGTAGACTATGGTAACGTCAGTACAGTAGACTATGGTAACATCAGTACAGTAGACTATGGTAACGTCAGTAAAGTAGCCATCAGTACAGTAGACTATGGTAACATCAGTACAGTAGACTATGGTAACGTCAGTACAGTAGACTATGGTAACGTCAGTAAAGTAGACTTTGGTAACGTCAGTACAGTAGACTATGCTAACATCAGTACAGTAGCCATCAGTACAGTAGACTATGGTAACATCAGTACAGTAGACTATGGTAACGTCAGTACAGTAGCCTATGGTAACGTCAGTAAAGTAGACTATGGTAACATCAGTACAGTAGACTATGGTAACATCAGTACAGTAGACTATGGTAACATCAGTACAGTAGCCTATGGTAACATCAGTACAGTAGACTATGGTAACGTCAGTACAGTAGACTATGGTAACATCAGTACAGTAGACTATGGTAACATCAGTACAGTAGACTATGGTAACGTCAGGACAGTAGCCTATGGTAACATCAGTACAGTAGACTATGGTAACATCAGTACAGTAGACTATACTTCATTGGGGGGGGGGGGGCAGGTAGCCCAAACACGCGCACACACACAGGCAAAGATTTTCAGCTGGCAGGCAGACACTGGAATAACTTTCTGAGTGACAGATTGAGGGCTTTGGATAGGCGTTTTTTGTGGGAATAGAAGAAAATGCCTTGACAGATTGTTATTAACCATTTCTGTTCCTTGAAAAATTGTATTTTCCGGTTTTCGGTTGTGTACCCTGAACCGGTTCCAGGCCCATAAAGTTCCACTCTATGACATTCTAATACGGGGTGGTTGGAGGCGGGTAGCCTAGTGGTTAGAGGCGGGTAGCCTATTGGTTAGAGGCGGGTAGCCTAGTGGTTAGAGGCGGGTAGCCTAGTGGTTAGAGGCGGGTAGCCTAGTGGTTAGAGACGGGTAGCCTAGTGGTTGGAGGCGGGTAGCCTAGTGGTTAGAGGTGGGTAGCCTAGTGGTTAGAGGCGGGTAGCCTAGTGGTTGGAGGCGGGTAGCCTAGTGGTTAGAGGCGGGTAGCCTAGTGGTTAGAGGCGGGTAGCCTAGTGGTTAGAGGCAGGTAGCCTAGTGGTTGGAGGCGGGTAGCCTAGTGGTTAGAGGCGGGTAGCCTAGTGGTTGGAGGCGGGTAGCCTAGTGGTTAGAGGCAGGTAGCCTAGTGGTTAGAGGCAGGTAGCCTAGTGGTTAGAGGCAGGTAGCCTAGTGGTTAGAGGCAGGTAGCCTAGTGGTTGGAGGCGGGTAGCCTAGTGGTTAGAGGCGGGTAGCCTAGTGGTTAGAGGCGGGTAGCCTAGTGGTTAGAGGCGGGTAGCCTAGTGGTTAGAGGCGGGTAGCCTAGTGGTTAGAGGCGGGTAGCCTAGTGGTTAGAGGCGGGTAGCCTAGTGGTTAGAGGCGGGTAGCCTAATGGTTAGAGGCGGGTAGCCTAGTGGTTGGAGGCGGGTAGCCTAGTGGTTAGAGGCGGGTAGCCTAGTGGTTAGAGGCGGGTAGCCTAGTGGTTAGAGGCGGGTAGCCTAGTGGTTGGAGGCGGGTAGCCTAGTGGTTAGAGGCGGGTAGCCTAGTGGTTGGAGGCGGGTAGCCTAGTGGTTGGAGGCGGGTAGCCTAGTGGTTAGAGGCAGGTAGCCTAGTGGTTAGAGTGATTGGTCAGTAACCCAATCAAATCCCCAAGCTGACAAGGTAAAAATCTGCCCTTCTGCCCCTGAACAAGGCAGTTAACCCACTGTTCCTAGGCCGTCATTGTAAATAAGAATTTGATCCTAACTGACTTGCCTCGTTAAATAAAGGTAAAAAATAATAATTTACAAATAGATCCTGTTAAAGGGAAGGAAGCATGAATTTCTAGCAACAACACAGTGTGGTCAAAGACTCAGTAACTGAGTTGTAGTCACAATCTGGTTACCTATAACTACAAACAGTTCTGTTTTAGTGTTTTTACATATTTCTGACCAAGTGTTAGCGCTGGTGAGCTACTATGTACATCTACAAAGAAAAAAAAACACGCAACAATGTGGAAAAACTGCAACTCTTTTTGTCCTGTGCGTTTGGTATCGGTAGTCGAGTGAGTATTGTAGTCGTTTTCCGTTGTTTGTAGCTAATGCAGTAATACCCACATAGTCAGTAATACCCACATAGTGCAGTAATAACCACATAGTGCAGTAATACCCACAATGACGGGGTTATGACTCATTTGTGGCTCAAAACTGAGAAGCAAGCTTTGAAGTCGGAACGATTTGTCAGGTTGAAGCGAGTAGTTTCGAGCATGGGAACCCTGCACACGTCTACTGTATGCAGTAATCATTTCACCCAGGAGGACTTTGATGGTTTAGTTTAACCAGTTGAAGGCAGGATTTGGAATGGGAGTTCCTGTCTGTGCTAGACTAGTTGTTCTCTGGTTTATTACTTACATAGACCGTGGTGGTTGGCTGGTTAGCTGGTTAGTTAGCAGGCTAAAATGACTTAACTTTAGCTGGATGGCTTGCTGGCTAAGATAACTGCATTTACCAGTAACATTATTTGATAACTGGTTAGATGCCGTTATATATTTAGAAAACTTTGGTTTACTTTAATGTCGCTGTACGCTAGGTGTTGATAGCAATGTAACGTTAGCAGGCTAGTTGGCTAGCAACCTTGCAAGAAACAATACACACAAAGTATTTGCTTGTAAGTTTGCTGAGTGTAATCGATTTGGTTTAATTTGAAGTTATTTCTGTTACAGTTTACTTTATAGGGAGTAGGCAGCATTCAGAATTCTGATTTTTTTATATAATAACTAAAACAAATAGAAAAGTGAGGTGTAACTTTGCATTGGGACTTTTAATGCATATTCTAATGCAAACCCATATGTTACATGTGGTTACGTTTATGCTACCTACCCTTTAAGATAAGGGACGTGCTTGGCCTTGTGTAGTGGAGTCTGAAAGGGCAGGCTGTTTACATATCTATCTGGAACTTTCAGACTATTCCTATCCTTAAATATTTAACCTTCCTGTCGGGTCCCCTTACCACCCCTGCTGGGTGTGTGTGTGCACGCGTGCATGATCCTGTTACCCTTCCTGTGGTCATGGTGACTGAGTGACATACATGAGCTATGACTATGAAGGTGGACCTTGTTCTCAGTGGGAGTTTTGCCAGGAACACATAAATCAGAGCCCCCCCCCCCCAAACACACACACGTTCAAGTCAGAACTTCTTATCTGAAATCCAGGGGTTTCTGGGTAACTTGATCATCTTTATTAATACTTTTCCATCTGTACACCAGTGAATCGACTCCAACCCTGTTGCCTGGGTTCTGTTTGGTTTGCTAGAGACAGTTGTGTGGGAACATGGAAGATGCCACGCTGAGCTATAAGGTTGGTCAGGTTCACCTGGATGGCTGTGAAATAACCCTTCATACCTGTGATCTGGTCATAGTTTGAGAATGTGTGATTGATGTAGGCCTCTTTGATCTGTTTGCAATAGCTTCTTGGTAGATACCATGAATCTTTGTTTAGGAGTGGAACGCTTCGTGTCTCGCCAGTCTCTTTGTCACAAACTGAACATGATGGCCAACAATCCCCGGAACACATCTGCCTCCTCTTTCTCTCCCGCTTGTGACAAGAACCATACCAATCTTTCACCATTTCCAGGCTGGAGCTTCTGTACCTCCTGTACTCGCCCAGTGTAGTTCCTGCAGGTAGGAGCTCAGAGCTGCATGGGCAGCTGTCCCATTGTCCTGCTCCAGACGGGCTTGGTGCACCAGCATCTGGGAGTGGAAGGCGGCTCCGTTGACCCAGTGCTTGAGTGCCCGCGTGCTAATGTTGGCCGTCGTACAGCATGGAGTTCTTCAGACGAGTCAGCTGCACGCTGAGCTCAGCCTCCAGACGGCGCGTGTCCTTCAGCAGGTGCTCACTAGCCCCCACATGCATCCGGTAGCGCTTCAGGTACTCCTCCATCAGGTCACGCACTTCTGAAGCTTTCTCTTCAGCAAAGACACAGCGGAGCAGGTGGGACACGTCTCACTGGGGCTCCCCGTGACCTGCTGCGCTGATCTCTAAGATCATGGAGACCACCAGAGCACCAATGCCCACTGCTCAGGCCGGCAAGAACCGCACCCAGGCTGGCCACGTAGGATGGGGCCTGGCTGCCCACAAAGGCCAGCAGCTGGGCAGAGTGGTCCTGCAGCACGACCGACGAGTTGAGCCCAGAATACCGCAGGAGGGAGTCGTCGATGCCTACATCGGGCAGGCCCCCTTGGTTGTAGAGTTGGTTCACAAGGAAGGCCTGGTCCTTCTGAGAAATCACAAGGGGAAGGTTTCACAACATTGTCAGTACTGCCAGAGGCACGTCAAGAGAAACATGCACAGTAGACTAGGTTGCTGAGTGAATGAGTTATAAGCTCATGCATATGGGTTTGTGTTGTGGAACTTTTTATCAGAAGGGGCTGGGGGGAGTGTTGAATTAACCTATCCTGAGCTGAGCTCTTTTGGTAAGCATGTGGTGGGAGTAACAGAGATGTGTTAGTTGGAGAAAGCACCAAACCCAACACACTCAGAGGACTAAATGTTCACCTTTTCAGTATGAACCTTTCAGTTACCCAAGTCTGTAGAAGTCCGCCTTCAAGTCGCAGGAGGGGTTTGTGGTCAATGTGAGGACACATGCTCAATTGCTTTTTTACAAATTATTTTCTGCGAGTTAAAATAGATGTTTGCTTTCCCCTGGTATCAAAAGGAGCAAAATGTCTCCTTAACAAATATCGTGTACAGAACAGCTTGTCTCTGTCTGAGCAGTGTGTCCTTAAACTACAAATATGTAGCAAATTCTGAACTCTATCCTTTTTCAATCTTTTCGCAGTTTAATGGTCTTCATCACCAAAGTCAGATAATTTCAAGATGCAAAATATACATTGAATTGAATGAAAAAAGTTGAATGCTAAATTTACTTTTACATGGCTTAGTAATTTGGGCTCTTGGATGGGTAACTTTACATTCACTATTCAAGGCTCCCTGTGTTCCTCCCAAACAAATTGAACTAATTAATGATTACACTCAGAGAGAGTGAGAGATTACTCACACTGGTGACGAATGAAGACTGTTTTAATCATTTATTTTATTCCATTTCACTTCCTAATTACATGCTCCTCTCCTCTCTCTCAAATCAATCTGCTCCTACAATTATCACCATGAGTGAAATGAGTTTGTTCGTTAATATCTCATCTGCCTCGGTTAATTGGATGGCTTGATTACAGGACTGATTAAAACACAAGAACTATTGATTGCAAAGTGTAAGAATATGCAAACGATGACATGAGTGTGTCGAGTCTCAAGTCTTAAGAGTTTTGAACGCTTCTATAATGAAATATATAAACTTCCAGCAGCTGAATTAATATTCAATATGATGAACATGATCTGAGGAGAAAGGAGGCAGTGAACATAAAGAAAAGGGCTAAAAAAGAGAGCAGGAAGGAGGGAGGAATGGAGAGGAAGAGAGGATGTTGAATAATTCAGCACAGAACATCTGGCGAACCTTCCTTCTCCGTTTTCTTTTCCACGTATCAGAATAGAAATAATCAGTCAAATACTGAAAATACACCTCTTTAAATCCAACTGAAATCACGTGTCTACGTGTAGTAAAACCAAGGATATTTACTGTTCTAATTTGAATATATAAAGAGAAACAGACCGTCTCTTTAACAGCACTGGAAACCAGTGTTAACCTTTGGCCCATGGTAATTGATTAGTCATTATTCATTAATTAACCTTCATGCCCGCCGGGTTTGGCCCATGGTAATTGATTAGTCATTATTAATTAATTAATTCATATTGGAAATGAGCAAAGACACCAAGTGTGCATTTGAGCATGCATTTTAAAATCTCTTACATATTGCCTCCATTCACCCAGTGCTGTATGTAGACACATGAATTATCTGTAGACAGCCTGCCACATTGAAACCCTTTCTACATATTGCCTCCATTCACCCAGTGCTGTAAGTAGACACATGAATTATCTGTAGACAGCCTGCCACATTGAAACCCTTTCTACATACGGTATAAAATGTGCTCGGCAAATATAATTTCTCTGGTCTTGCACTATGTATAGCTTTTGTTTGGATATCTCTGGTAGGTCCTAGAAAACATTGGTGTCATGCCTTTTGGTGTGTATTTCAATAGTACTTTTTTTGTGTTTTAAACTTGTAGTTTGGGCTCAATGTATTATAAGATGAGGAACTTGTTTGGACTTTGAATTCAGATATAACAATTTCCATTATATAAACAGACATTTTTAAACTAAACGTCTGATAGTCTCTGTTTACATTGGCGGCTATCTCCTGGCTGTATTCTTGCAAAATATGGGCACTAAGACAACCTGTGTCCTTGAGAAATAGGCTATCAGTCATTTACAGCATCGGAGGCTCACCACACTGCTGAACACAGAAAAAATAAATGTGCCTCGTTCAAACATTTCATCTGGATTCATTTACAGGCAAAAAACAAGCATTCTGTACCACTGTACAAGTAAAAGCACAGAATTGTATCAACCAATCATCAGAAAGTTGACCGGTCAAATAACTAAAATTCAACCACAACCGTGATGAAAAACTTTCTAAATACTTATATTGCTCTCTCTCTCTCCACCCTTTTCCCCTCTCTCTCTCCATCTCTCACAGGCTGCAGCGGACTATGTAAAGGCCCACCTTCCGGAGGCTCTGAGGAAGCAGTTGCTGTCCTATGAGAGGGAGAAGAGGGAGAGCGTTCCCTCCTACCCCAGCATCCTGGAGCAGCGTATCCTGGCTGTAGACCGAGACATGGTGGACAAGCTCTCCGCCAATCACGACGAAGCAGGTGAGGGACTGTAGGAGTGCTGATCTAAGATCAGTTTAGCCTTTTAGGACCTGGATCAGCACTCCTTCTCTGAGATGTTTATGAGTACGAGGTCGGACGGGTTAAAAATGTGGCAATACTGCAGATTGGTTAAGACATTAAGTCCGATACACTTGGACAGAGATGGGTCAGAGGGGGAGAGGCGAATTTTAAACCCCAAATCTATTTTGCATGAAGAAACAACCTGTCATTCATCACAAACTTTGAATATCTGGGTTTTGCCTCTTTACAAAGCAGAAAGACTGCATTTAATCAGTGGACACCACTCGTTTTTATTACAACACACCTGTCATCATTTTTTTCTTTACTAAAGTAGAGGTTTATTATTGCTAAAGGTACTGCATAGGTGTAAACATACATTTCTTAGCAAGAGATAACACTTGTATAGCCTAAGAAAGTAGCAGAAATATGCAGAAAGTAGTTTTGAATGCATTTTATTGAAGGGAAGCAATAACAGTCTTGAACTTTTTTGGCAACATATTGATATATTCTTATATACTGTACAATGAGGAAATCAACTACAAGATACTAGTCTTCTCCCATTTGTTTAAATATTGCCCCCAACCACAAGGTGTATAAACAACAACAATAAATATGAATAAAATAAGATAATAGATACAAAAACATGAAGAACATAAATCAATGAACTCTAATTAGCACATGTAGGACAGTATGCAGGTTTGTGTGCCTGGACTTTGCAGATGTATTTCTCACACGTGCAGCACATAGTATTTGTCTTACAGTCCTCCTTTGGGGGCAGAATTGGCATCTCCTCCTCTTGCCTGCCCCAGCTGCAGCCTCAGGTGGATCAGGACTAGATTCAGCCCCCTGAACAGCTTTCACAAGCGCTGCAGAGGCTGCTGTGAGGGGGAGGCGCTCCCTTCTTTGAATGTGTGGGGTTATATAATGTGTGGGTTTATATTAGGCCTTTCCCAGCTGCTCCAGGAACACCCTCCTCTTGTTCCGCTTATCAGGCCTCCAGGTAGGGTTGATCTGGTCCCATATCACAAAGGCATTGTATGAGGACACATCAATGATGTTATGGAAGATGACCAGGGGCCAGCAGGCAGTCATCCTCCTGCAGCTGTAAATTCCAATCACCTTGTTCAGAACGCCTCCTTTGTTGTGGTTGTAATCCAGGATGATGGCTGGCTTCCTGTCCTCACGATAACTGATCTCAGCCGTTTTGTGCAGTGTGCTCAGGAGGACCACACTCTTGTTCCTCTTTGGGAGGTAAGAAATTAGAGTGGTGGTGGGGGTGAAGGAAAACTTTGATGAGAAGGCCTGTCTTCCCCTTGTTGCGAGGAGTGCAGGGGAGCTCAGGCTTGTTCTTTCTAACTGTGCCAACCATGGTGATCTTCCTCTTTAGGAGCTGCTGGCTGAGTTCATAAGAGGTGAAGAAATTGTCACACATGACATTGTGCCCCCTCAGTCCATCTGTCACATCAAGCACAACCCGGTCCTCCACTGGTCGGCTTCCCTGTGTAGACTTGCATCTTCCAAGCGTATCTGGATTGTGCGTCACAGGCCACCCATATCTTGATGCCATGAATTTGTCATCTCCAGGAGGATTTTTTTTATGGCTGTTGTGATGTAGATGTCCTGGGCATGGGCAACTGCATGTCTTGTGGGCCCTGGGGTCATCCTTATGACATTTTGTGCTTCCATCCTGCCCTGGCTGTCATATTGTGACAAGGACCATGTTATTTTGCTGTTCTTTGATAAAAATGTCTCTCTTTCAGCTTGGGGGATTTCTTCTTCATCTGAAGATTATGCATCGTGCTCTGGGTTGTATTCTTCCCCATATTCTTCTTCAGATACCTCCTCCTCTTCTAAATCATTGTTCTCTTGTTCCTCCTGGACATCTGAAAAAATCTTATATACGACCTGTTGGGCACTGAAACATGAAACACTTTTTCTAATGTTGGGGTCACTCTAGGAAAAGTCATCAAATTCAAGTTTTCTCTGCTGTTAAACATAGTGGCGGGTATTTTTTTACCCTTAAGACAACACAAGGGTTAAAACAGGTCAGAGTTGACCCTCTTTAAAATATCCCAATCACTTTATGCCTAAAGGGAGAAAAATAAAAAAAATGGAAATGTAAAGTACTTTTGATTTTTTTACAGATTTGGTCTGTAAAAGTAAAGCTGTATACATCAAATGTAGTATTATTTATTATGGCAGGGGTGAAATGTCTCCATGGAGACAACCTTTGGAAGGTCAAGACACAAAGTCAGTGTCACGGAGTACACGAAGCTGCTTTGTTGCCCTGAGAGATTTATTGTCAGCCCTGAGAAATGGATTAGATGAATGTACTGGAAACAGTACCTTATAAATCACTGGATTTTTCAATGGAGGAGGAGGACATGAAAAGGTAGACCTTTGTCAGATACGTTATTTGGGCCTTCTCCTGTTACCTGGACTTTCATAGCTGTGACGGAAATACAGTATGGCTCTCAGTATTGTGGTTGGTTAGCGGACTTTGATACACTTGTGGTATTCTGAGAATGAGAATCACAGGTGAAAAACATGTACTTAAAGGTTAATTACACCTAGATGTTTTCAGATAATAACAGTAGTCTAATGTCAAGATGAGCCCACGTCCAGGGCATCGCTTGTTTAGATCATCTATGGTTTTGGAATGTAATGTCCCTTTAAATTGAAATATCACCTCTGTCTCCCTCTCTCAGGTACTACATGTCTGGTGGCCCTGCTATCGGACAGGGAGCTGACGGTGGCCAACGTTGGGGACTCACGAGGCGTGTTGTGTGACAAGGACGGAAACGCTGTGGCATTGTCACATGACCACAAGCCATACCAGCTGAAGGAGCGCAAGAGGATCAAGAGGGCAGGTGAGCGGACCACCAGCATGGGTGTACAGCACCACAACGCTATGGGGGCGTTAAAAATATGTGTTTGTGTCAAACCTAGCTAAACTCAACACAGTGAACTCACATATTTGGGTGGGTTTCCTGAATCAGATTAGCCCTACTCATGAACTAAAGACCACTTTAATTGGAGAACTGTTTCTTAGTCCAGAACCAGGTTTAATCTGTGTCCAGCAAACCGGCCCTTAGTGTTCAGCACAGAAACAAAACACACATACCAATTTCTTGGCTGTGGAAGGTAGTGCATGACGTCATGACCACATAAAATGTTTCCCATACTTGAGCAGATCACAATGGCACGCTAGGATAACTCACTAGAACGAATTAGTGTCAAAAGGAGAGACTGCAGAATTGCAGCCTTGACTCACCACCTATTGGCCCTCGTTTGAAGTGCAAGAGAAGTTGAATACATTACTTGGTCTGACAAATGATAGGAAGCACTGATATGCTGAGGTGGATTTGGTAAATAGAATATCTAAATATCTATAAATATATAGATATGTCATTTGACTGTGATACAGAAATTCCCTTGCTCCATCTGCACTTTTTTTTCATGTACACAATCAATGACCAATGTCCCAGTGTGAGATAATAAAGTTACTGATAGTTTAATCATAGGGCATTGCACTTCCATTCCTTCACCACCAGGGGGCTTCATCAGCTTCAACGGCTCATGGCGCGTCCAGGGCATCCTGGCCATGTCTCGCTCGCTGGGCGACTACCCCCTAAAGAACCTCAACGTGGTCATCCCCGACCCCGACGTGTTGACCTTTGACCTGGACAAACTGCAGCCCGAGTTCATGATCCTGGCGTCGGACGGGCTGTGGGACGCTTTCAGCAACGAGGAGGCAGTGCGTTTCATTCGCGAGCGCCTGGACGAGCCGCACTACGGTGCCAAGAGCATCGTGCTGCAGTCTTTCTACCGCGGCTGCCCCGACAACATCACCATCATGGTGGTCAAGTTCAAGAGCGGTCCCGTGGGGAGCAAGGCTGAGGAGTAGAGGCGGTGATGTCACAAGTTTGTGATGGGGTTATTATGTTATAGATAGACTCTCGTATGGATAGTGCAGCAAGCAATCAATGGGGAGGATTGGGAACTGTTGCAACATGAATACCTGGCATTCTCTTTGAAACGCATGTATAACCACACCAACATCCTAAACTATGTAGTTTATTTTTCATTTCTGACTATGACTTTTGGATAGAGAAGTATTTTTGCTTGAATTATGGCCTTAACTCGGAAGCTGGAGTGCTTGATCATCTTGACACACTCACACATACACACGTCCATCTGCCGTCTCACACATTGGCATTCAGCACGAACACACAACTGGAGATCACCTCTTCTTCATCACTGAGATGACTCTCTGACTCAAACAGTAAAGCAAACTGATCTAGTGTTCTCTGCACGCCCTGCTGCAGTGTGTTGTACTGTCACAGGACTGATACTGTCCTAAAGAAAACTGTAAAAGAATAAGCACCTGTTGAGACTTTTCATTTTGGTGGAATGATAAGCCCTTACGTATCGGCCCATAAAAATGTTCTTGGTCATATACAGGATCAGTTATACCCTGATCTAGTTCCAGCCATTGCCTTTTTCGTCAACATAGTCTTAACAGGGCTGATGTTAAGTTACTGTATTATGGTACTGGACCTGTATAGGACATTTGTTTAGCCTATCCGTGTTTAGGAAAGATCTGTGGATTTTAGCACTCAGGTGTTGATGCCTTCGATCATGGGAATCGTACAGACTGGGAGGTGCATCTCAGACTGCTTATTAAAGCACCGTTACCCATGGCGACTGAGTTAAAGGCTACACAGCTGAAACAGGAAGGCTAATTGACAGTAATATGGCCACCCGTGTGTTAATTTTACAAGTGTGCTACTGTATTGAATACTACTATTATGACTGTATTTCCAACAATTTCTCACAGGCTCACCTCAGAATTTGACGTTCATTCATGTTTCTCAAACATCAAATTTCGAAGTTGTTCCAAACATCAAATTTCAAAGTGTTTAAGGTTTTTTTAACTCCACATTTTTTAGGTTAGGGTAATGTTTAGGCATTAATTCAGAATTATTACGGTTATACATGAACCTTTCAGAATGAAGGTTTGGGATGGGCTTAAAACCAAAATATAAAAACTGCTTTCTATCGCTGGATTTGAATATGCAACTTTTGGAACCAAATGCAGATGTTTACACCCAACCGCCATCCCCTTTCACAACGTCCTAGCAAAACCCAAACATACTGGAAGGGAACAGCACTGACTGTTGTCCTAAGTGGCTAGTTTCCTCTTTTATCTCCCGGAGTCCTCAGACATGGATGGACATTGAATACTGACTTGTATAAGGGGTGACCTGCCTGGTATTTATTTCATAGGTACATAATTTGAATTTAAAAAAAAGATATGTTATATTATCATATACACCGAATAGGTGTTGTTTATAGGGTTAACCATAGTACGGTGCCCTTGTAGCAAATTAAGGTTAAGTGCCTTGCGCAAGGGTATATCGACAGATGTTTTATTTTGTCTGGTCGGGTATTCAAACCAGCAACCTTTCAGTTACTAGCACAACGCTCTAACAGGTAGGTTATCTGCTGCCCTATGATGTGGCAAACCGTTTATCATTTGTCACAATGTACCTTAATTGCCTTATTTTTTCAGTTTTAATCTTGTCAAAACAAAACCTACACCGATGTTTATTGTTCACCTGTGCATACAGTATGCATACGTTGATAATGCAACAAGCATCACTTGTAGACAGTTCACCAACAAGTCACTCATATAATCTGCCAAACACAAAATGTATGAATTTTCTGAATGCAGTCTGTCAGTATTAAAATCCAATGCTACCATGTCAAATGTTGCTGTTTTCGTTTGTTATTCCTGCCAATTTGACAGACTGTGCAGACAGTCTATTTAGCTGCCACTGCACTCTGTGATTTAACACAGTAAATTACTTTTTAACATTATAGGTCCAATAATTTATTGAAAATATAATACAGTAAAGGAATTAATAAACGGGTTTGTCTGACCTCTGTTGCTTATTCATGTATGGCAATGTGTATGTGACCTTTCTGTAGCCTACAAACCAAGTATGGCCGCCAAGAAACAGTATTGTGCACTATTCTCTGGGGCCCGTGAGAAACCACAATGACGCACGAACAATCATATCTCTGTATTCATGTTTCTTGCTTCACCGGTGTGCTGGATTGTCACACATTGCATACGTTTCCCATCAGTCACGTCATGACACTAAACAATTGATTGGGTTTTATTTGAAAATCCTCAATGATGACAACAAGCATACGAATGTTTGGGCTGGTGAGATCACAGCCAGAAAGAAAACATATGACGTTGTTGATACACTTCTGGGACTGCTAGACACAGGCACAAATAGTTCTGTCTGCGCTATAACTCTAGTAACCAAACACCCTACCACTAGCTACAGAGGCTTGGCAGTTGCTGGCGTGCCTCGCCTAGACAGCGAGCAAGCTAGGGGCCAAGTCAAAACTGACGGCCGGTGCCAGGTGGAACCTGCCTTAGAATAGCATGTTGGTCTACATTTGTAAAATAGTCTTATCGAATGTGCAAAATGCCAGAGACGTGTGGTAACATTCAACAGGTTTTCCGTAAACCAAAGTCACTGTACTTAACGCCGCCTTACAGGAAAGCTAAGCTCATTATTTGGGATACTGAGCCTCTATAAGAAGTATTCGGTCATTGGGCCAAGCGAGACAAGTGTGTAGCAAACAACAGCACAAGTGAGGAAAGACAGGACCTTTGAGGGTGTTTGCAATTAGGGTCTCTATCTGAGCTTTGGTTCTTCCGGAGCTGACTCATATCTGCTTTTGAGGTGAATTTGGTCTTAGTTTTGAAGAATGGGTCAGCGCGGTTCCAAGCCCACTGTAGTAGAGGTGTGGGAGCTGTTCCAGTGCTTTGGTGCTCAGGCGCCCGTGAAACGCAATTCAGTGTATCAAAAAATGAACGAAAGCTCCACGCGTGCCCTTACTATCCGGTTCCAAGAGACGGTGAAGAGGCCGGACCTCTCGTATGACGCAGGGATTCATGAGAGGAGTACGCGACCCCACTCATGGCACTACAGCCGCCGGGACACGGGACTGGTATATGTAATGGATGACCCGACGGGTGGAGTTTGGATGAAGCCGAGAGAGAAATGGACAAGATCCTGAAACATAGTGACATCTATGGTTTTAAATTGGTCTCTATTCATGAGAAAGTTTAGCATTCTCTAGTAGGGTGCTTCTCGGGCTTCTGCGCAATCGTGGGTAATCGCCGCGGCGTACTTGTGCGGTGTTTCTCTCAAGGGGACAGAAGATCAGTGACTGAGAGAAGTTTCAGGGGGATGTGCTTGACCGCACCACTTTGCACTGACCAGTGAGAAAAATAATTACATCGGATTGATTACTCTCTGGGTGCATGTTATCCAGCAGATTGTTATCATCCACTGTCCTAAGGTTAATACACCAAACGTTGTATTATCATTAATTAATCTAACATTTGTGGATGAAAATGCATGTTTGGAAGCACAGCCTAATCAGGTGCCTCCACTCTGGAGTCGCCTTAGTCCATTCATTGTGCCATTGTTCTTTGCGCACATTTATCCTACATTTTCTTTGACGTGTTATCCAGCATGAGCAAGTTTCATTTTAACCAGTATGTTCATAGGCCTGCCTATTCAGTGAAAACATATTTAAGCACAATTCAGGTGTCAACTATTTAAAACCCTGTGGAACGGACTTCATAATAGGCTCGATAAAGTGGATTATCTTGGCACATATGCAGTCCTAGGCCACCTGCTGGCAGAAAAAGGAACAATGCCGCCGTCATGTGGATGAGAACATTTATGTCTACAATGACTACAGCAAAGATACTTATTATTATTTATTTATTTATGTATTTATTTATGTTACTAGTCTTCTCATCGCAACCCTTACACAAAAAAGATTGCAGTTTTGAAACTGTAAAAGTGCAGTAACTGCGGTCGACTGTGGTATTATTTGGATGCAGTATTTTCAGCATACTGCAGTTAAACTGCACTCTGACTGCAATCTTTTTTTGTAAGGGAAACAATGGTATCAGTAAAACTGAAGAGATATGCCAAGGGCAGGAGCCACACCCATGAACTTCGACTTTACCTTTTTAGGCTACCAGCATACTACTGCATCGAAATCAATCAACACAACCAGGGTTTGATTGTGATGTGTCTTTTTCTCTTTCCAGACTGAGTTTGGAAATACACTCATCTATTTCTGTTTTGTGGTGGGCTGTATTTGTAGTCAGCAACTTGATGGGACCGTTTGGCATTTACAGTAATATGAAGATAGAAATTCCACCGTGCAAAAACTGGTTGAATTAACGTTGTTTCCATGACATTTCAACCAAATAATGAAATGTGATGACATTGAATCAGCGTGGGAAACGGATTGGATTTAAGGGAATTTCGTATTTTTTCACACAGCTTTTAACCTAAATCCAATGACATGGGAACATTTTTTGTTGATTTCACATTGACATTTCACATTAGTTGACAACTGCGCCCAGTGAGTATGGAAAGATCACGTGTATATTTAAACCAAGCATAAGTAATCTGGCAACACAATCTCACACTCAATTCTTGCAAATATGTACAAAAACTATTTCAGCAGATTCTGTGGGTTTTTGTGTGTCTTAATTCGTGTGAAAATACACTTTTTTGTGCAAATTAATTATTAGGAAAATACACATTTTTGTGCGACTTCATTCATAGGAAAATACATTTTTGGAGGGCAAACTTCGGAAATATCTTTTGAAAGTTGTTAGAGAGATGATGGTCAATGGTGTTCTACACTGCATTTTTTTGTGTCCCACATTTATTTATATTTTAAAAGTAACGCGTTAACAACACAATATAACGCAATAGTAACGCGTTAACAACACAATATAACGCAATAGTAACGCGTTAACAACACAATCAACCAGGTTGTCACCAAAATTATTGTAATATAACAGTAGCCTTATGTTCTTATTTTTTCTTTTATATACCAATACTGTTTTCTATGTTACAAGGCTCCACTTTTTAATTGTTTTTTTGTGTGTATCAATGAAGATACTTGATTGGGGAATGGGGATACATTTTTATGATGGGAAATGATAAAACACACACACACGAACATTTACACACATACACACACACTCACATTGTTTGTACTCATGTTATAGCCAACTCCTAGAATTTTGTATGAATAATTTATCAAACATCTGTATCTAGTTGTCATGTATTCATTATCTATAACTGGTTACATGTTTGTAGTTTGCATTTTTCTGTAATGATTAACATGGTTAAATAGTCGTAAATCTCTGCTTGATTTAGCTTTTGGTATATTTGGCATTTTTATACACATTCTGTATTTCCACTGAAGAAAGCAATAATTAACCAACACACTACTGTAAATAAATGGACACCGCCTGTTATAAAACGGAAATCGCTCTCCATAAAAAAAGCTCAGTCTGAAGCCATTCAGCTATGGGGTTCACATAATAATGATACAAGTTATATCACTTTAAAAAGGGGGTTATTTACAACCTATGGGGTATAACATGTTGGGAAGAGAGGCATAGGAGAATATGAAATGAATTAAATACCCTAACCCTAGGCTATGTTCAATGTCAGCAGCAATTTCCAGTGAGAAATTCTCAGTCTGAAAGCCGTTATTGGGATATGGGTTTCACAGGCCTATAATACTGATATAAGTTATATCACCTTAAAAAAATGTTTATTTATAACCTCAGGGGTATAAGATGTTGGGCAAAGTGGTATAGGGGAGTTTGACATATAACCCCTAACTTGAGTTCAGTCTTCACCAATTAGAAACCAAGAGGGACCTAGCTTCGTCCTTCCTGACTGGGAAAGGCTGTAGAAAATCCTACAGCCATCTCATTAGATCAGAACAGGATGGATCAACAGTGATTCATATTACTGGTTTGCATCCAATTAAAAGGATAGTTGTGTTTTGCTGCATAACACACATTATTTGTCTATCCATATGATGTGGATCATTGTCAGGTTATTAGCTCTATAAGCTTCAGTAACAACAGAACACCATGGTTTGTAATAGCACTTTAAACAGGTAGTTTGTAAATGTGTAAAATATGTTTGTTTTGGGAACACACTAGTGAGTTAACTTATTTAAATGAGACAGTCACAGAGGATTTTCTTCTGAATAACTGTTCAGGGCAAAGCACTTTCCATTCAGCTTCGGGCAACTTTGATGTAAGGCTTGATCACACCTGTAATTACTACTTTTATCCGTCACACCCATTGTTTCTTAACCATTGTTCACTAAGTATATCAATGTAATTACACCCAACACAATGTTGAAAAACAGAATGCTTCCCAACACTAGATCACATAAATAGGCATGAGCTGGACGTGATCCCACCGCTGCCACCAATGTAGCAGAAGAAAGTGAAAGCTTCAACAGGGACTTAGACAGGGCTAGACAGGGCTCATACGTGGCAAAGTGAACTCTAACGGCCATTACCATGAAAGCCTAGTATTCCTCTGGGCAGAGGCAGTAGGCCTATAATGCCTTGTTACAATAGCCTAAGTACATAACATGATTGACACGGTGGTAATAATCATCATGAAACGGCCTTGGAAGTGCCATAAGTGTAAACCAACATAATTCATTATTTTACATGAACCTGTTCAACTGCAATGATATGGCTTAATTGATCATAGTCCAGACTTGTTATAGTTGCAAATACCATGCAGCTGCACCAGGGGAATATAAACCAAACATATTTTTCTTTGCAGGTATTCTGTTTCCCCACATTTATTGATGAATTAATTTCCCATCATGAAAATGTATCCCCATCTTCAATCAAATACCTTTATCGATACCACAAAAAAACAGGCAAATACAGCTTTTTCTCCAATCTGGCAACCCTCATAAAATCTGACATAGCACCAGTATCCCAAAGCATAGAAAACATCATAGGCATAAATAAAAAACATAATGCTACTATTTTATTATAAGTATTTCAGTGATAACCTGGTCGATTAACAATATTGGGTTGTTAACGTTTTTTATATATATATAAATAAATGTGGGACAAAAATAAGCAGTGTGGAACACCATTGCCCCAAATGCACTGCTCCAATAACTTTCAAAAGATTTTTCCTAAGTTTGCCCCTAAAAAATGAATTTTCCTATGAATGAAGTCGAAAAATGTATCTTTTGCTACGAATTAAGTCACACATTTTTTTTGGTATTTTCACACTAATTATTAAGCCACACAAAAACGCACAAAATTTGCTGAAATACTTTTTGTACATATTTGCACTAATTGAGTGTAAGATTGTGTTGCAACTGAATATGACCAGTTAGTTTAAATGTAATACTAGGCCTGAAGGCTACAGGCAGCAACTGAGAACCAAGCAAAAATGTGTTATTTCTTTATTTCTCTCTCTTTCATCTAAACACCTTTGGAATTGTTCTCCATTGTTTGATATGTAACTATAATGTAAGTTATATTGCCTGCTTGATGGTTTTAATGAGATTTAAGGTATCTGTATCTGTCAGATTGAAGTGGAAAATGCAATATATTCTATATGGTGTCCTAATGGCCCATATATTATTTTAGCTATAGGCTAGGCTACACATGACATAACCAATGGTTGCCATGGCCTTAAGTACATCTGAATGACATAATGATATACTGTTATCTGATGATATAGAGGGTGCGTGCGTTCGTATCCGTGCGTACACTTTGTTCAACTTTACGTAAAGGTCAGACCATTCGAGGTGACGCTTCAATGTGTCTTTAGAGCAGGTTAAATACCATGCACATGGAGGATTTTACCATGTGAAGTGTGATAAAAACATTAGGCTATCAAATCTGCGCATGTGTCACATTGTTGTATTGTTTGTGTCAACAGCGCACTGATTTGAGTCACGCTAGACTGGCTCATTTGGTGGATAAGTTCCTAACCAAACAACAGTCATATCTTGCTTCATATAGGACCTACTTTGACCCTTGCTTATCGGTGAACGAAAGGTTTATAGGTAGCATGTAATCGCTTACCTGGTAACAGAAAGGCAACGCACTGGGTAAACACCGCAGCTCGAGGCAGAGAACAGTGATATCACTGCCTCTCCCTGACTTGCGTCTTTGCCAAGTAGTCGGCTTACGCTTTACCACACATGGGACAGCGGGGATCGAGACCCCAACCCGAGGCCCGAGTTCTCCTATTGGGTCTCGACTCAGCGGGGAAATCAACCCTTCTTTACAAACTGAAATATAACGAATCGGTCAATACCGTTCCCACCATCGGTTTCAATGTGGAGATGATAGAAGCCAAGAAGAAGAGGGAGACAGTTGCTCTGACCGTGTGGGACGTGGGCGGCCAGAATACAATGAGGCACTACTGGAAGAGCTTCTATCAGGACACTGCTGGACTGGTGTTCGTGGTGGACAGCTCAGACAGGCGCCGGTTGGACGAGGCCCGGCGGGAACTAGATCACGCCCTGAGGAGTGAATTCTTACGGGGTCTGCCTGTGGTCATCCTCGCGAACAAGCAGGACCTTCCCGAGGCCGTATCTGTCACGGAGATAACGGAGCGCTTTCACCTGAGGACGATGAGCGTTGAGCGGGACTGGTTCGTTCAGCCCTGCTCTGCCGTGACCGGTGCTGGGCTTATAGAGGGCTTCCAAAAGGTGGCACACCTGCTCAAACTACCATCAGAGGACGTTCAAGACAATATTAAAGAGACAGTGCAGTATCTACGATCAAAATCAGTCACGTCAATGGGTCTGTAATGTTTGCAATGATAGGATATGTCAAAAGTTATTGACAAATGATGATAATTTGTTTTTATTGTTTACGGATGAAGATCACATTTCACTATGATCAATGTGTTTCTTGAAAAGGTTGTCACAGTGCAATAGACTACATGGAAACTAAATCAATCCACGAAGCTATTCAATTGACTTTAAATCAGCCTATGACATTTTTTCCAAATAAGTTTAATACGTTTGTATCAGATTATTTCCTCTGAGAAATATGGTCATACATAATGTTAAGTCGCCTATAGACCTAATAATTAACATGTCATTATGGACTTTGGGGAGCAATGCGTAAAAACGCACCCCAAATGGTCAAATTCACTTTTCATCTTTTATGTAGACCTATAACCTAATATATATGTCTTGTATCTAATAAAATGTCTTCCCTACATGCTATATCTTTTTCCCACCTAAACATGTAAGGCCTCTTTCACACGTATTACATTTTTGCGTAAGGCTATATGGCACTTCTTGCGTACTAAAACTCAGGAGTGACCGATTTGATTAATCTGTGTTAGTTTAACATAATAGGCTCTAAACAACACTTGTGAGAGTTATCAAACGTCATTATGCTGACAGTGAAGGTCAGTTAGCCTGGTTCTCTCAGCGATGACATACTGTTGGAGAGGCGCAGGTGGACGTGTCCGGTTCCTGTTCTTGTCCCGCTTGCTCCGTGGTCTCCAACCGACCTCTGTCCCCCTCCCGCACGGTCTCCTCATATGTTGGCAAGTACTTCACCTCATCGTAGGCTGGTAGAGAGACAGGGGGAGCTAGGTCAGTAGCAAGGCTATGCGATGTGTAGCTCTCCAGGAGCGGGTCCTGAGATACGGTTATCCGTCCGTTCAGGAGCGGGTGCGGATCATGGCTGTCAAGCTGTCGCCTGGGTCTCGAGCAGGCAATCCGCTGGATGAAGTAGCCCAGGGCAAACAGAAGGAGCAAAAGGAGGACCCCGGAGAGTTTCCGCGTAACCATTGCGATGTTGTAGAAGGTGCTGTGAACCGTGTGCCTGCAACAGCCGACGACGACACTGTCGTTACCGTGCGTGCAGCATATTTGGTCGTCTCTGCAAAGGATCTCTCCACAGTTTCGGAGCGCATGTCCAATGTTTATAACAAATAAGGAGAAAAATGTAAAGCTCGGCGTGTGACCTTTGAGATAAAGACACATTATTCTTAAAGAAAATGCTAGAAGTCTTCTGTTTTGAATGTAAACATGTCAAGTTGGTTGGAACGACGTACGCTATAGTTTACTAGAGGCAATGTGCAATGAGCCAAAACCATAGATCGATGGCACTGGGTGAGCCGTAGCATCTGAACATGCGGTGTTGAAAAATGAATCTGGAATTGTCATCCATATTGTCTCTCCGAACGTGTTTACATAGCAAGCTCACTGAGCCAAATGCTTGTAATCTAATTTCTGTGTCTGATTATAAACGGATGACCTCCATCACTAGGGTACAAAATTGATTGTGGTTTATCAAATTAGGCCTTTTATGCATATAGAGCGTTTATTTTGGTCAATTTCTCTTTTGGTTCAAAACAACCATCGCCAGACCATTGTAGATAGTATTGACTGGAATACATATCTAGGCTATGGGCCTTTTAAAAATGTGCTTTGTTGAAATAGTCAACTCATTGCATCATCCGAAGACTAAGTGCCTTTAGAGTGCACTTCAGTGTCCACTTTCAGGGCATTAAATCCAAATGAGCAATTATCTGCCTGCTATTAAATCATTAGCGAGCACCCAATGGCCAATTGTTGGAGGGTTGTCATTAGATACAGTAACTGTTACAGGTAAACAGTTGGCGCCGGCGGACGGAGAGATCAATTTGTTGTCTGAATTGTACTCAAGATCAGTAATGATAAACCCAGAAATCGATAGGCTACAGTTTATGTTCGGTCTTGTTGTAGATGAGTGATAACTCTGGTGCAACTACAACAAGGCTATTCGATATAGGCCTACGACGGCGATCGTGAGTGACTGGCTCTCCACGGTCCTGACACCCGTTTTGGGCGTACACTGACCTATCTATGGTACTTAACAGTAACGCAGTAGTCTAATCTTGGTTACCCAGAAGTATATTTTCACAGAAATGTGTGTTGTTTTTACTTTGTCATTCTTGACAATTGTCTACCTGTTTAGAACAAGCACTCTAGCATCCAATATTAAATGGGGAGTGGAAACAGCGCAGGCCAATGTTCCATGGGGAGTGGAAACAGTGCAGGCCAATATTCCATGGGGATTAGAAACAGTGAAGGCCAATATTAAATGTGGAGTGGAAACAGTGTAGGCCAATGTTCCATAGGGATTAGAAACAGCTCAGGCCAATGTTCTATAGGGATTAGAAACAGCGCAGGCAAATGTTAAAAGGGGAGTGGAAACAGCGAAAGCCAATGTTCCATAGGGATTAGAAACAGCGCAGGCCAATGTTCCAAAGGGAGTAGAAACAGCGCAGGCCAATGTTCCATAGGGAGTAGAAACAGCGCAGGCCAATGTTCCATAGGGATTAGAAACAGCGCAGGCCAATGTTCCATAGGGAGTAGAAACAGCGCAGGCCAATGTTCTATAGGGAGTAGAAACAGCGCAGGCCAATGTTCCATAGGGAGTAGAAACAGCGCAGGCCAATGTTCTATAGGGAGTAGAAACAGCGCAGGCCAATGTTCCATAGGGAGTAGAAACAGCGCATGCCAATGTTCTATAGGGATTAGAAACAGCGTAGGCCAATGCTCCATAGGGAGTAGAAACAGCGCAGGCCAATGTTCCATAGGGAGTAGAAACAGCGCAGGCCAATGTTCTATAGGGAGTAGAAACAGCGCAGGCCAATGTTCTATAGGGAGTAGAAACAGCGCAGGCCAATGTTCTATAGGGAGTAGAAACAGCGCAGGCCAATGTTCTATAGGGAGTAGAAACAGCGCAGGCCAATGTTCTATAGGGATTAGAAACAGCGCAGGCCAATGTTCTATAGGGAGTAGAAACAGCGCAGGCCAATGTTCTATAGAGATTAGAAACAGCGCAGGCCAGTCTTCCATAGGGAGTAGAAACAGCGTAGGCCAGTCTTCCATGCAATGTAGAAACGATGGGAAGAAGTAATGCTGCATCTCCATTCGTAGGCTATCAACAACCTGCATGACAAGGACTTAAAGGTGCATTCTGCAGATCAAACAAAACAGATTCTGCGCCACCTTTTGAGTAAATAGTTTAGGGATGAAGCTGGAGAAATCCAATGTAACCCCCCAAATTCATAGATAAAGCTATGGATGCAAGGACTGACCATCCATGAGATCAAAATGATAGTTTAAACAATGTTTGAAGCTATACAGTGTTTGTTTACAATTTCATTGTTTACAAATAATGGAGTAAAACAAGATTATATTTTGGGTTCTGATGGTGTATACAGTTGAACTAATACGTCATTATTTATAAGTTATATTATCCAAGAATCAATGGCTACATATAGTTCATTAAAGGTAAAAAAAATAAATAATAATAATAATGTACAGTCATGGCCAAAAGTATTGGTACCCTTGCACTTTTTTTCAAATAATGCACAATTTATTTCGGGAAACTGTTTAAATAAAACAATATTTTGGTATCCACATACTGAATGTACATCTTTGGTTTGCAGTTTAACAAAACAAAAAAATCAGAATTTACTAAATGTTAGCTAATTACACAAAGAAATCCTAAAATGGCCAGGACAATATTTTTGTCAGTTGTGGTGAGTTGCAGGTGCCTGCAATATAAAATGACTAATTCAACCAGTTTGAATAGAGAAAAGGACTCATTCTCCTGTTTTGTGTCACTGTATGTACCGCAATGAACAGAGAGAAAATAAATAAAACCAGATAATTATCTGAGGAAGAAGTCAGACACAAGATTGTAGCCAAGCATGGACAATCTCAAGGCTACAAGTTCATCGCCAGAGACCTTGATGTGGACAGATGAGACCAAATTAGAGCTATATTGTAAAGCACACCATCTCTGTTTACACAAAACAAAATGAAGCCTTCAAAGAAAATAACACCTTCCCTACAGTCAGACATGAAGGTCCAGAGATGTTCTGGGGGCCTTCAACATGTGCATGGCATCATGAAATCAGGAGAATACCAAGGCATTTTGGAGTGCAATGTCAGAACCAGTGTCAGAAAGCTGCATCTCCGTTGAAGGTATTGGGTCTTCCAGCAGGACAATGACCCCAAACACACTTCAAAAAGCACCCAGGAACGTTTCAAGACAAAACGCTGGACTGTTCTGAAGTGGTCATCAATGAGTCCAGATCTAAATCCCATTGAAAATGTATGGAGGGATCTGAAAACAGCAGTTGGGAGAAGGCACCCTTCAAATCTGGGAGAACTAGAGCAGTTTGCTCAATTTGGAGTGGACCAAACTGCCAGTACAGAGGTGCTCATCGATGGCTATAGGAAGCGCTTGATTGCAGTTATTTTGATGCAGTTACTTGAAAAAAATGCAAGGGTTCCCATATTTTGGCTACGACTGTAGCAATCGCAGATTAATAACCTTTAATAACATATATCCAGGCGTTGTAAGATCTGGCAGGCGTCAGCAACACAACGAGAAACACGCCCTGTTACTTCCAAGTATGGGTAGAGGCGGCCCAATTTGGCGACCAGAATATGGGCGAGTGGGTGTGTCAAACTGTGTTCGTGTGTGTGTGTGTGCGCGCGCGCGCATGTATGGAAAATCAATCAGCTAATTGGGCAGAATTGTTGCCACTCAAGACCATTTTGCGTGACTGATTGGGCTGCACGACAAGTCAATAAGACTGCAACCAGTGCACCAGTGATGTATCAACCTGCCTGCCGACGGGAAGTGTTTCCTACTGGGTATTAGGCTGCGGTCGTGTCGCCGGCGGGAGCTAACGTGGCCATTTTCTTCCACTCACATGATTTATTTTCAAGTAGAATAGCAGCCTACACAAGAAATAACAAATAATGATAACCATCTAGATGTCACATTGATACATACATAGCCTACAAACTACTACTCAATGGGAAGGGCATGAACGCAACAAAACCGGGACACAGTGCCCGTTGCTCTTGCTTGACAAGCACTAGCCTACTGATGGGTTTAGTGTTGCTTCACGCATACCACGCATAAAGCAACACTACACCTATCATCGGTACCTTTTATAAAAATTAACAATGTCTTCAAAGCAGAAGTCCAAACTCTTGCGGTACGGTAGCTCAATGTACAGCAGTTCATACAAAACAGCTCAATCAAAACCATCTCATCAATGGAGTTAAGGTCAGGGCTCTGTGCAGGCCAGTCAAGTTCTTCCACACCGATCTCGACAAACCATTTCTGTACGGATCTCGCTTTGTGCACCGAGGCCATGTACTGCTGAAACAGGAAAGGGCCTTCTCCAAACTATTGCCACAAAGTTGGAAGCACAGAATCGCCTGGAATGTCATTGTATGCTGTAGCGTTAAGATTTCCCTTCACTGGAATTAAGGGGCCTAGCTCAAACCACGAAAAATAGCCCCATACCATTATTCCCCCCCACCAAACTTTACAGTTGGCACTTTGTATTGGGGCATGTAGTGTTCTCCTGGAATCTGCCAAACCCAGATTCGCCTGTCAGACTTCCAGATTGTGAAGCATGATTCATCACTCCAGAGAACGCATTTCCATTGGTCCAGAGTAGCGCTCGGCCATGGAAACCCATTTCATGAAGCTCCCAACAAACAATTATTGTGCTTACATTGCTTCCAGAGGCAGTTTGGAACTCAGTAGAGTGTTGCATCTGAGGACAGACGATTTTTACACCCTACGCTCTTCAGCGGTCCCGTTCTGTGAGCTTGTGTGGCCTACCACTTTGTGGCTGAGCCAATGTTGCTCCTAGACATTACCACTTCACAATAACAGCACTTACAGTTGACCGGGGCAGCAATTTGACTAATTGAGTTGTTGGAAAGGTGGCATCCTATGACGGTGCAACATTGAAAGTTACGGGGCTCTTCAGTAAGGCCATTCTACTGACAATGTTTGTCTATGGAGATTGCATGACGGTGTGCTCGATTTTATACACCTCTCAAACGGGTGTGGCTGAAATAGCCGAATCCACTAATTTTAAGAGGTGTCCACATACTTTCGTACATATATAGCGTGTAAAAACATGTTAAATATGTCAATTGTAATGTCAATCTGTAATGTCTTTTCCTGTGTCAACCCACAGTAAGACTAGCTGTCGCCATTGGCGTCAGCTAATGGGGATCCTAATAAATCAAATTAGTTCTGGGTCCGCTCCAAAGACCAAGTGCTAATGCTGCATTCGTAACCAAGTGGGAAGGTGGAAATTACCAGTTGGAAGTTCTAAATATCAGTTGGATACATTCACTATTGTCAATCCGTCTGCGTTGGCAGTGATACGGCCTCTGGGCCTAGCTCGTCGTGCACTGCACCGAACTGTTAGTGATTTTGTTTATACAGGACCTCCCACCCACCATCAAGTCAAAGCCCTCCGTGTAAGAGTATTGCTTCCGTCCCTCTCCTCGCCCCAGGGACCCTCTGCACACTAGTCACCCGCGGAGCAACGTTATCCATCGCCCCACAAAAGCCACGGCCCTTGCAGAGCAAGGGGAACTACAAGGTGTCAGAATGACGTCACCGATTGAAACGGTATTAGGGCACATCCCACTAGCTAGCCATTTGACACCGGTTACATCCACATTGCAACATTTGGGAAGCACACAGCAATGTGGCACTTGATGTCCTCCGAAGGTTCTGCTATGTCATCACACCTTCCCTACAGAGCCTTGAGCACATTTAAAGCATAAAATGGCTTTAATGGGCAACAAGCAGAAACCATAAACTTAAAGTACAGCCATCACATCGTCGTTCAATAACCTTAAAGCTTTGTTTCTTTCATCTGCCGAAAAGCAGGGAATTTTCTTAGGAGACTTAAGCGCTCAGTGATGATTAGTTTCCCCACTGGTATTTACTAGATGGGCATTTAAATAGATTTGCCCAGTTGTATGTGGTAAATGCCACCGTCACGCTTGGTCATGAATGCAGGGCGTCATGCATTTCATAATCTTGCAGTTCCTTATGCTACAGACGAGTCATATTTTACACCTGCTACATGACAGGAGTGCTGAGAGCAGAGGGTCAGACTAACACATGCTGGCAGCAGAACAGTGTACGTGCTCCCGAGGCAGCGGCTTAGACCGCTAAACTACCCCAGAACCATAATTTGACACACCTATTTCTTGACTTAATGATCCAGGGGCAAGCATTGATGCAAACTCAGAAATTGAAGAGCTAAAAACAAAATCAAATAAGAAAACTACAGATATAACATTTATTTGCATTGGCCATGGTAATGTGAAATGAAACAGCAGATGAGCAACATTCAAAACAATTTGAATTCACATAATTCTTTAAAAAAGGACCAAGAACTTGGTTAGTGGTTTAAGCCAAGGGTTGGTCAATTGCCATCATAGAGTGAGTTGCATTCAAGTTCCACAGTAGACTTCCTGCACAGCACCCTTCAATCCAGTGAGATGCCATCTTGTGTGACTGGAAAGACTCAGTGTTCACAGCAGTGCCTCATTCAGAAAGCGTGCATTTCCTGCCTTCACTTTTGCAAGTACCACCGGTGCCCATAGAGATGTCTGTTGTAGCCTCCTGCAGCTCTTTGGGATGGACTGCCACCGAGTCTAAGGTCTCACCCGGTGTCAATTTTGAGCGGAGTGTCGTGGAGTCCGTTGCCAAGCTGATAACTTCCTGAGTAGGGACAACAATCAGGGGCCCCAAGATGGTAGTCTTGCTCCACTCTGAAATAAAATTGTTTTAGCTAAACCTTGAGTTAATTTTAGAAAACATTGAATGTCATTGTGACAACCAATAAAACAGTTCAAGAAGTGTTCAAAATCTTTTTCCTGAATTCTAGCTAGAGCACATTGCTGGACCGTTAATCTTAACATGCAACCAAAAATCACATGGGAGAAAAGCATAGGCTGGAGCAAAAGCCAGTACATAGTAAACATGCAATGCATCTAGATTGCCTCCGATTGGCTTTGCATCATCCGTAACCCACCTTCTGTTGTGTCCGTTCCCCTCTTCCAGGCACCAGAGTAAGGCTTTTTGGATCTGGGCTCAACCTTTTGGAGCTGCTCTGTGCGCTGGCCTGGGCGAATGCGGAAGCTGGATGAATTTGGTTTGGGAGTAGTAGTCTTGGTGTTGGTTCTGGTCATGGGGGCAGTAGGCTCCGCAAAGCGTTTGGAGACTAAACAACTTATACAGACCTGGTCGTTCCCATCTGCTGACCTCCAGCTGGAATGAGAATGAAGATCTGGTTCGATTGCAGCTCAAAGTTAAATTTAAATAACTTGCCCTCATTAAGGCCATGCACAGTAAATACTTGACAGTATCCATCCTTTAACCTGACAATAATTTAAGGTATAATTCTAAAGTCAATATTGTACAGAATAAAATCCCCTGGCAGTGCTAATGAAGAAATCATTAATGTTTGCAGCCTACATACATATTTCAGTTTTAACAAGAGGCAGGATGCCAATTGTCCATCTCATACCTGTTCTCAATGAAGGAGCACGCGCGACTCCTTGATTTCCCAGAAAACATGGCGGGGACAGCTTTCAGATGGCAGGTGATGAAGATCTGTGGTGACGGAATGGATATCAGAATGGCCAAAAAGGTGCAGAACATGACAAGACTAAACACAGGAGTGGGCACTTGCCAAATTGGAATTCTCCTGGTAGAATCGGAAGGCGTCCAGCATGAAATGCAGCTTGTCATCCTGGACCCTGGGCATGTACCGTGAATTAGAGCCGGTCAGCTGGGCATCAGTGAGGCATCTAAATTAGGCAAGACAGGGAGCTAGGTGTTTAGGGAAAGGAATTAGCCAACTAGATGGCTTTCTACTATTGTTTACCCAACCACAGTTGAGCCAACAGCCAAGCATTGGAAAAAATTAAATGTATCCTACGACAAGCTGAAGCAACAATCACCAGTCAATACTTTCTAGATGACCTTACCCATAGTACTCTATGAAGTTGTGTCTAGGGTTTGAGTCTGCGTCAGGAGTTGCCGTGGCCACACAATGGTCCACATAGACGCGGAGGGGCATGTGGTTGCCCATGGTGACAGCTGCCTCCAGGTGTATGGTGTCACCCAGAAAGTAGGCATTCGATCCCCTTTCAGAGCGCCAGTCATCTGTAGAGAAGGTGGGGATGAGCATGCGCAACCAGACAGCCATTTGGGGATGCTTATACTAGTGTTTAATACCTAATGTTATTGGTTTGAATTTCATAATACACCAGTCACATTGAAAGGAGATCGATGCAAACATTATCAAATGGTTTATGCTGAGAATATGGACACTGGTCTACACTGGCAACTTGCACACTAGAGTGCATGTTTGTGTGAAAAGGTTAAGGGCCATGAATAACTGAAAATGTACAAGTTAATGAAGTGAACAAAACAAATATCCTACCCGTGATGAGGCGGAGGCTGAATTGCAGATGGTCCTCAGCAGTCACTGTTGAGGCAAAGGGGATCCAGGTGGGAGCCAGGGCAGCACTGTCAACAGCATACCTCCTAAAACACATTCACATTATTTAAGTGTTTAAAAACCCATCAAAATACTAGGCATCGATGTTTACTACAGGTAACTCACCTTCCGTAATGGCATTCGATGGGAATCACAGCCGATTCAAATCTGACGACACCAGAAGAGGGTGCAGGTGAATAGCTGAGCATATTGGAATAAACCAGCGCCGTCTCCATAAACTGTGGAAGAGGTGGAGAGGTTAGGGGTGTTATATGTGCAGCTTGAAGATTCATAATGGAAGTAGTGCAAATGTTTCCTCAAGTTGCAACTTGAGCGCTGTGTATATGCAGATATTAAACACAACTCCTGAACCACACAAACCTTAGGCTAACAATATAAACTCTGCAAAAAAGAAAGCATACTGTCACGTGCATTTATTTAAAGCAAACTTAATGTAAATCTTTGTATGAACATAAAATGCAACTACTGAGACAAACTGAACAAGTTCCACAGACATGACTAACAGAAATTGAATAATGTGTCACTGAACAAAGGAGGGGGTGGGGTCAAATCAAGTCAGTATCTGGTGTGGCCACCAGCTGCATTAAGTACTGCAGTGAATCTCATGGACTGCACTAGATTTTATTGCTGTGAGATGTTACCCCACTCTTCCACCAAGGCACCTGCAAGTTCCCAGACATTTGTGTGTGTGGAGGGGGGGGAGGAGGGGCATAGCCCCTCCAATCCAACAGGTCCCAGACCTGCTCAATGGGGATCTGGGCTCATTGCTGGCCATGGCAGACCACTGACATTCCTGTATGGCTGGTGGCATGGTCATGCTGGAGGGTCATGTCAGGATGAGCCTGCAGGAAGGGTACCACATGAGGGAGGAAGATGTCTTCCCTGTAACGCACAGCGTTGAGTGCCTGCAATGACAAGTTAAGTCTGATGCTGGGACACCGCCGCAGACCATAACAGACCCTCCACCTCCAAATCAATCATGCGCCAGAGTACAGGCCTCGGTGTAACGCTCATTCCTGCGACTAAGCGCGATTCCGACCAACACCCCTGGTGAGTCAAACCCACGACTCGTCAGCGAAAAGCACTTTTTGCCAGTCCTACGACGACGTTGTTGCCGGTGAGGACCTGCCTTATAAGCCCGCAGTCCAGCCTCTCAGCCTATTGTGGACAGTGAGCACTGATGGAGGGATAGTGCATTCCTGGTGTACTCGTGCAGTTGTTGCCATCCTGTACCTGTCCCGCAGGTGTGATGTTCGTATGTACCGATCCTGTTCAGGTGTTGTTACACATGGTCTGTCACTGCAAGGACAATCAGCTGTCCATCCTGTATCCCCGTCTTAGGCATCTCACAGCATGGACACTGCAATTTATTTCCCTGGACCCATCCGCAGTCACATTCACACAGATGAGTAGGGACTCCAGGAATCTTTCCTCTGGTGTTTGAGTCAGTAAAAAGGCATCTTTAGTGACCTAAGTTCTCATAATTATCCACCATCTGTAAACTGTTAGTGTCTTAATGACCATTCCACAGGTGCATGTTCATTAATTGTTTATGGCTCATTGAACAAGCATGGGAAGCGGCGTTTAAACTATACAAATGAAGATCTGTGTTATTCGGATTTTTAAGAATTCTTTGAGAGACAGAGTCGTGAAAAAGGGACGTTTCTTTTTTGCTGGGTTTATCATTGCCTTGCCTTGGGCCCTTTCTAGCCATGTAGCCATGGATTCACGAAACCATGTGCAGCTGCGGAGTCCATGGCCAACTTCCTTTCCATGGAAGCGTTTCAGGACATTCTTTAGATAGCCCTTTAGCTCAGCCCCCCTGCAAGAGTCCCATAGCCTTGTGTAAATTGTTTAATACGTGAACCTAATTCGCCTACATAGAACTGTGGCACGATTAACTTAAAATTTAGCTGCAATTTTCGAAAAACTTACTGCGAGTTTGGTTCCACATGCGGTCAACTGGGCAAAGATGATAAACTCTGCCTCCCCCGTTGGCACCGCACTGCAAGAATCTTCAACGCCCTTGCTACCCATTTGATTGGAACCTAGGTGCAAATCGCTGCCGTCCACCAGAATGCCTATGTCAAATAGGTCAGCTTTCACCACGACTTCAAGAGAATCTTCGTGGCACTTCACGAGGACTGTTCTCGGCCTAGGAGGACTGGTTGGCTCTTCACTCGGTTTAAAGGATTGGGCCTGACTGACATCTTTATAACTATAACCACGAGGATTAAAAGGCTGATAACAATCAGCGAGGAAAGAAATTGACAGCAGGGTCGCGACCCACCACGGAGATTTTTGCATAAACTCCATTTGTGAGCTTGCAATCTGAATGTAGTTTGGCGGCTTCGCAGACGCACTGAATTGCATAAACCGAATTACAAACATTTATATGACAAAAATCTCCAAGCGTAGACCAATCATTGAGAACAGGTGGGGTTACCGCACCTGTGTCAAATCAGCGGTAATTAAAGATGAAAAAGTCCTGTGTAACCTAATGAATTTATTTTGACAGTACCGTGCACCTTCCACTGGGTGTCAGTGGTACATTTCCATTGAATGATAATGACTGATATTTGTCTGTGTAGGCTGTTATGGCCAGGCAGCATGTCTGTTATTCTCGCCATCTTCTCAATTTAAATTGCTGACCAACCGCACCCCTTCACCGACGGTGCAGTCTAATGTACCAACCTTGTCCTCGTGCCCATCACATAAACCTAGCATGGTTATCGTTCGAAAACATCCAACAATGCTCACAAATAGACATGTTATTCCTCGTCAACATAGTCTTTATAAATTCACACCTGTTTGAATTTATTGAGGTAAGACATTTATTACCCAAAGGATAACTTATTATTGCACCTGGCCTAGCTACTAATAATGGGAAGAACATAGGCCAATATAGCCGAACATTAGGCCATTTGTGAGCTCAAACCGAATGCAAAAATCTGACTTTCGAACAATGTGTCAGTCAGCATTTTCGACTGCATGCGGGCTCTCGAGAGTGAAAAAAGGACCAATGCGAGGGAGTCACTTGGCTGTGTTCAGTTAAAACCATACCACCCCCGAAAATAATAGAGTATAGGAAGGCCTAGTAGTAAACTACATGTCATCATGTCTGCTTAATCTATACGCCTACACAAATGTATAGTCGTTTCTGAACTTTCTCTCTGGTCTTCACTTCGGCCTCAAAATAACCGCCCACATATTCCACACAGTTACAGTAGGCTATGATTCCAAGTGAAATTAATATAATTGACCAGTGTAGGCCTACAAGAAAGAGCATATTGGGTGGTTTGGGCACCACCCAAGTCAGTGATATGGGGTTACCACTGTGTATTTTGCAAATAAATGCAAATAAATCTTACTGTTTCCCATCATTTAACTCAGTTTAATGTATTGACTATATATGGCAATACACACACACTATTTTTGTGGGGCCAAACAATTTATTCCCATTCAAAATCCTATTTTCCTTAACCCCTAACCCTTAACCTAACTCTAACCTTAACCCCAACCTTAACCCCTAGCCCTAATGCTAATTGTAACCCTAAACCTAACCCCTAAGACTAAAATAATGGGGACCGGTGATATGTCCCCACTTGTCCAAATTGTCCTTGTTTTGCTAACTTTGTGAGGACTTCTGGTCCTCACAGGGATAGTAAAAACCGCAAAACACACACACATGCAAATAGACAGAGAGAGATAGTTTGAGTAAAATACCATGAAAACAAAGAGATAAATAAAACAGCTGGCATTAGGCTATTTTAATTCACTGCTTAAATGCATTTTATTTTGGAGATGTTCAAACAAAAACTGTGTAAACATTGAAATAAGTTATGTATGTATGTAGAAAATAAATATTTTAAAATCATAAATTAGGCAAATAAATAATACAACCCATTAGGTTGATAATAAATATCACATTTAATATTATTTAGCTTTTCAAGTTAAAAAAAATCAACAAATAAATACTTAGATGAAATACTTATATTAAGTCATAAATATTTGACTCCTGTAAATTCTAAATCCTCAATAGCTTAATCAGACTGTTATTTGATTATAATATTAAAGAACACTTGTCCACAGGACAAGGCAACTTTGTTATGGTCATGGAATTGATTATTTTTCCCTTGGGAGAATGGTGATGACGACGATGATGGCGATGAGGAATAGTCTCCAACAGCATAGGCGCTTGCCAGGTCCATGATGACATGCCAACTTACTTATTGTGTTCTCCAGCATGAATATATCCAATGATTCTGTTGATGGTTACGGTGCGAACCTGGAGCCCCTTCAGCACTTTACACAAATGTACCCTTTCATCAAAGGAATTTTGGTTAGCAGTACCTTGAGTAGGCCTACAACCTTGTGTATCCTGAAAAGAAACATAGTGCACACTGTGTCAAGTTAACTTTATCTCTATTTGGTTACACACAGTTGACATACAAATGACCATATTTGGTTAGAAGATATTTTAGGGACCATTAATTCCACCACCCACATCCCAATGTAATCCCTGCTAATTTTAGTCCGTGAAAGGCCTCTTTATGTTAGTCACGGTTGCTTTTGAGAATCTCTTACCTGCTGAGAGGTCCAGACTCCCAACAAAGACAAGGGGAAGCACTTCTGTTTAAAAAACGAAAGCAAATGAA
Organism: Oncorhynchus clarkii lewisi; assembly: GCF_045791955.1. NCBI lineage: Eukaryota > Metazoa > Chordata > Actinopteri > Salmoniformes > Salmonidae > Oncorhynchus > Oncorhynchus clarkii. Next base: position 14,163,736 of record NC_092166.1, on the reverse strand, counting down.
AGGGTGAGAGAAGAGGCAATATATGTCAGTAGACTTGTGTATCCTAAACCTGCAGCTACAATGACTTTCGTATACAAAACTGGTTGTGTTAGAAATATCTCGAAAGGCTATTTTTTTAGGTCATGTCCTCTCCATGCCAGTATTTTGGCATAGTTATTCCCAGATTTTACCTCCTTAATCTCTCCGAGGCTCTGCAGCACATTGGGTCCAAGCAGTTTAGGGTCAATAGCTTGTAGCATGTCACTATAACAACGCAGATCCTCCTCAATGTTCCTCAGACACTTGTCCTATGTGATACACAGGAAAAATGACATGTCAAAAAGTTACCAATATAGGCAGACAGTGTGTTAGATTTGCCCCCTTTAGACTGTAAATAAACATGCCATTTCTTATGGGAAAAACTGTTGCTCTGGGCAACAACAGTAATATGTAATTTATAGACAATAGCAAATAGCCTACCTGATCAAACTTTACATTTGTCACTCTGGAACATGTTGAGTGCTGTTGAGTGCTTTTGGTCTGTCAAACAAAGTATAGATTATTCAGCAAAGGATTTCAACATTGATCTTATATAGCCTTATATAGGGAAATTCACATTATTGTCTGAAAAAATTGAATACAGATCACAGAATGTTATTATTCTTACCTTTGGCGCACACACTTGCACCGTCTGTGTTCTCGTGTTCAACTCCATACCCTGGTCCGTGCAGTTTATTCCTTTGAACAGGTGTTCCTAGTATTGATACGAATTTAATGAATAGGCTGCAGATATGAATTAAATAAATAGTCTACCATCAAGAACAGTATTGGAAAATGTGCCTGTGTCTCACCTGTGCAAGTGCGTCCGTGATGTTCCAAAGTAGTGTTTGCGCAGTAGTAAGACAGTTGTCAGTTATCGGGCGGTTGCGTGACACCACTGGGCTGGACATGTTCACGTGCCAGAGAGAACAAGTGAGCGCGACCAAGAGCAGCCAAGTGGCAAAATCTGACAGGTTCAAGAACAACGTAGAACAAATACTTAAAACTTAAACTTTCTATACAAATACATTTGTCAATAATATGCCAATCATTTTTAGATGATTTTGCAATATTCTCATGCAGGAAAAAAATATTCTCAGATAACCTGACCTATTCTAACTTTAAGCAAATAATAAATAGGCTACCTACTTAATAACAATACTTTTGTTAGAAGAGAAAGAGATATAGGCTATAGATTACTCACAAAGCTTGGCGTTTGGCATCATGGTAGTAACAATGTATATCCTTGGTTTATCCTAATTCTTTTGTGTATCTTGCTTCATCTCTCAGTGTTTTTATACTTTCCTGAGCAGGGAATTCCCTACCACAATAACAATGTTTGAAAATATAAATTGAAAGTAAATCAGGTAACAATGTCACAGTGTGTCATTTTCCTAGATGCCAGTGATATCAATATAATGAAACGTTTTCCCAGAGTGGAACTGGAATTAACATTAACTGCAGTTGAGTTGATTGTATTAGATGTTTTGTTTGTGGCCACTATAACCACAGCAGTTTCTCACAGTTTGGTAGAAAATATGTGGTCGCCTCCTCTGCTCTCTAGTGGTTGGCTAGGCCTAGGTCTAGGTAATGATTCAGTATGGGCTTTCACTATGGCCAAAACTCAATAACATAAGTGTTTGGAGCATTGTAGTGCAACATGAGAAAGTAGGGAAGAAGCTGCCTGTTTTGCACACACATGCAACAGTCATTTGCCTATATTCAGATATGTCATAGCATTAATGCCAATTTAATTATGTAATTGTTAACACCCGTAGAAGAAAATAGCTAGTAGGCTACCCTAACCTTATCCAATTTGTAGTTTGGTTTGTATTTATAGGTTTTATGTGTTTATATATATTTATAAGGCACATGTAGGCTAATGTAGCCTTCTTAGGTCCCCCAAGCATCCTTCTGTACAATTCATTCATTCATTTGGACTGTCTCATCTACTGTCAGTTAGATCTGGTTCAGATGGCTATCAATACTGACCATAAGAACACAACATTGAACTAATAAAGACACGCACTTCAAACGTTTATCTATAATTTTAATCTCTGTACACAAAACGTTTTCAGAATGCAGCATAATACAGTTGAAGGACCTTAGTATAATACGACAGAGAATAATAAATAAATAAAAAGAGCTGATGGAAAATGACACTCTCTAAATGCTGAAGATGGACTAATCATACTGAACAAAGATGCCATCTTGAGCCAGGCCACAAGGCATCCAAGTCTCTTTCCTGCTCAACAACGGGTTCTTTATTTAGTCCAGACCGACCAGCTATCACTTTACCAGTGTCAAGAACAGTCAGCTCAGACATCTTTAGTTCTTAACCATTGAGATTTGACTTTGTCAATAATATTTTGTCTTAAAATAATTTGTTTTTCTGTGGAGTAGCATTTGGGTCACAAAGCAGGGATCGAATTACATACTGACCTTTGGTCGTGTCCTAAAAATCTGTTAATATTTTGAACATATGGGTATCAATATTAGTTAAGCACCCTCATTATTTGAACTCTGCCACAAAAAACACCAAAAGGACTCTTATCTTCCATTTAATTTAAAGTGCAGACAAAAGTAAGGTCATTGCAATCTGTCTGTAAACATTTGGCAAAATCAAGGATCAACCAGTAAAGCTTCAAAACATCAGAATGTTTAAACAGGTGGAATTATGCAACAACAGCTGTACTACATCCATTTGTGTGTATAAATTATTCATACAAGATCTGTGTAGTTGCCGCAATGTTTATACACTGGGAAGCCTAGGAGCTAATTCCTTAGCAACAGCACAAACAGCTATGTGTGTTTAGTATTCTACAAAGCACCACGACTGGCTGAGCGGGGCAACAAACAGAACCCTAGTCATCTTCTGTGATCAAACTGTCACTACCACACATGGTTTATGACTGGGGCCCGGAGTTTTGCCTGAACTCTTAAAACTCAGGACTTTGTATGACTCCCGGTTGGGTTTGGTCCATCTGTAGCCGTGGACAACAACCCTCGTTCTGGAGAGTTAAAGCATATCCAGGCTTTTGTTCCAGCACTAAAACAACCCCGAATCAACCATTTGCCTAGTCATCAAAGGTATTAATCAGTTAAATCAGGTGTGAAAGTGCTGACCTGGAACAAAACCCTGCATGCCTTATTGGTCTCCAGGACCAGGGTTGTTGACCACTGCTCTGAGTTGGTTCTGGCTGTCATGTGACATAGGTGATGATGGGGACAAGTGACTATGGGTTTTATTTGGAGAGGGTTTTCTCTGCCATGTGTCTCTGGAGGCTCTGAGCATGCCTGTGACAAGAGAGAACAACAAATAACAGGTACATTAAAGAATGCATGAAAAATCATCATTAGATTAGATTAGATTGTATTTTAGCGTAGACTTTCCATGGCATTTGACCTCCAGAACTAAGGTTACTACAGAGGCCTAATGGTGGTGCTATTAGTGGTGTTGGTGCGCAAGTGTGTGTGTGTGTGTGTGGGTGTGTGTGTGTGTGTGTGTGTGTGTGTATGTGTGTGTGTGTGTGTGTGTGTGTGTGTGTGTGTGTGTGTGTGTGTGTGTGTATATGTGTGTGTGTGTGTGTGTGTGCTTCTATGTTCACAGTACTGTACAATATGATCTTCACCTGGTCAGGTCCTCTATGTCCACCAGCATGGCGTCCTGCTCCACATGGAGCTCATCTCTCATTAGCAGCAGCTGCACCAGCTCCTCATTCAGGCCTGCAACGTCACCACAACGTTATCTTAACATCCTCATAGCCCCTGGAACAACAGAGTTATGATTGTGGTGATGAAAGGTAGATTGGGTGTGTACCACAGGTGGCTGGGGCCACCTTAATTGGGGAGGACGGGCTCATAGTAATGGCTGGAAAGGAATTCATGGAATAGTATCAAACACATGCATTCTATGGGTTTTAATACCATTCCATATATTCCATTCCAGACATTATTATGAGCCGTCCTCCCCTCACCAGCCTCCGGTGGTGCGTGTGCATACGTACATGTGTGTACTCACTCTGTATCTGCGAGTGCAGGTCGTTGGTGATGACCTGAAGCTGGCCCAGGCTCATGTCCCTCATGTCTGCCCTCCTCAGACTCCTCTTCATCAGACCCTCGCTGATATGGGGCAGGTGGGGCAGCTGCACACAAACAGACATGGGGACAACGTTAGAACATTAACTAGACAAGCAGGGGAACATTAGGTACAGTCATGTTTAGAGAGAAACAAGGCAACATACAGTGCAGCCTTGAGTTTCTCCACATTTTGTTATGTTACAGCCTTATTCTAAATTATTTAATTTAAAAAAAATCCTCAATCTACTATACCCATAATGAAAAAGCAAAACAGTTTTTTGGGGGAATTTTTGCAAAAAAATAAAATAAATAACAGATACATGTATACCTTATTTATGTAAGTATTCAGACCCTTTGCAATGAGACTCGAAATTGAGCTCAGGTGGATCCTGTTTCCATTGATCATCCTTGAGATCATCTTTGAGTTATTTCTACAACTTGATTGGAGTCCACCTGTGGTAAATTCAATTGATTGGACATTATTTTGAAAGGCAAAAAGCAGTCAATATAAGGTCCCACAGTTGACAGTTAATTTCAGAGCAAAAATCAAGACATGAGGTCAGAGACAGTATTGTGTCGAGGCACAGATATGGGGAAGGGTACCAAAAACTTTCTACACCATTGAAAGTCCCCAAGAACCCACTGGCCTCCATCATTCTTAAATGCAAGAAGTTTGGAACCACCAAGATTCTTCCTAGAGCTGGCCACCCGGCCAAACTGAGCAATTCCTCTGTGGAGATGGGTGACCCTTCCAGAAGGACAACCATCTCTGCAGCACTCCACCAATCAGGCTTTTATGGTAGAGTGGCCAGATTGAAGCCCCTCCTCAGTAAAAGGCACATGACAGCCCGCTTGGAGTTTGTAAAAAGGCACTTAAATGACTCTCAGACCATGAGAAACAAGATTCTCTGGTCTGATGAAACCAAGATTCAACTCTTTGGCCTGAATGCCAAGCATCACGTTTGAAGGAAACCTGTCATCATTCCTACAGTGAAGCATGGTGGTGGCAGCATCCTGCTGTGGGGATGTTTTTCAGTGGCAGGGACTGGGAGACTAATCAGGATCAAAGGAAAGATGAACGGAGCAAAGTACAGAGAGATCCTTAATGAAAACCTACTCAGGACCTCAGAATGGGGCGAAGGTTCGCCTTCCAACAGGATAACGACCCTAAGCACACAGCTAAGAAAACGCAGGAGTGGCTTCGGGACAAGTCTCTGAATGTCCTTGAGTGGCCCAGCCAAAGTCTGGACTTGATCCCGATCGAAGATCTCTGGAGAGACCTGAAAATAGATGTGAAGCGACCCTCCCCATCCAACCTGACAGAGCTTGAGAGGATCTGCAGAGAAGAACGGGAGAAACTCTCCAAATGCAGGTGTGCCAAGCTTGTAGCGTCATACCCAAGAAGACTCAAGTCTGTAATCGCTGCAAAAGGTGCTTCAACAAAGTACTGAGTAAAGGGTCTGAATACTTATGTAAATGTGATATTTCAGTGGAAAAAAAAATATATATATATTTTTAAATCGCACAAATTTCTAAAACGTAACAAAATGTGGAAAAAGTGAAGGTGTCTGAATACTTTCCGAATGCACTGTATTTGGGCCTTTGGGGTTAGGGTGATTACAGTGCTTTCAAAAAGTATTCACACCCCAAACTTTTTCCTCATTTTGTGTGTGTTAAAAAGTGGGATTGAAATGGATTTAATTGTATTTTTTTGTTACACACAAAATTCTCTAATGTCAAAGAGCTTTGCACACCTGGATTGCACAATACTTGCACATCATTTTTCACATTATTTAAAATCTTCAAGCTCTGTCAAGTTGGTTGTTGATCATTACTAAACAGCCATTTTCAAGTCTTGCCATAGATTTTCAAACCGATTTAAGTCACAACTGTAACTAGACCACTTGTGTTTTAGGTTATTGTCCTGCTGAAAGGTGAATGTCTCCCAGTGTCTGTTGGAAAGCAGACTGAACCAGGTTTTTCTCTAGGATTTTGCCTGTGGTTAGCAATATTCAATTTCTAAAATACTCCCTAGTCTTTGCTGATGACAAGTATACCCATAACATGATGCAGCCACCAGAATGCTTGAAAATATGAAGAGCGGTACTCAGTGATGTGTTGTGTTGGATTTGCCCCAAACACAATGCTTTGTATTCAGGACATTAAGTCATTTTCTTTGCCACATTTTCTGCAGTTTTACCTTAGTGCCTTATTGCACACAGGATGCATGTTTTTGAATATTTTTTTCCAGTCCAGGTTTCCTTCTTTTCACTCTGTCATTTAGGTTAATGTTGTGGAGTAACTAAAATGTTGTTGTTTCATCCTCATTAAACTCTGTAACTGTTTTAAAGTCACCATTGGCCTCATGGTGAAATCCCTAAGCGGCTTCCTTCCTCTTTGGCAAGGGAGTTAGGAAGGACATCTGTATCTTTGTAGTGACTGTGTGTATTCATACACCATCCAAAGTGTAATAAATAATTTCATCATGATGAAAGATATTCAATGTCTGATTTTTATTTTATGTTTTACTCATCTACCAATAGGTGCCCTTCTTTGCGAGGCATTGGAAAACCTCCTTGGTCTTTGTGGTTGAATCTGTGTTTGAAATTCACTGCTTGACTGAGGGACCTTGCAGATAATTGTATGTGTGGGGTGTGGCGATGAAGTAGTCGTAAAAAAATATGTTAAACACTATTATTGCACACAGTGAGTCCATGCAACTTATTATGTGACTTCTTAAGCACATTTTTACTCCTGAACTTATTTAGGCTTGCCATAATAAAGGGGTTGTATACTTATTGACTCAAGACATTTCAGCTTTTGATTTTTAATGAATTGGTAAATAAATAAATAAAAACATAATTCCATTTGGACTTTATGGGGTATTGTGTGTAGGACAGTGACACAACATCTCAATTTAATCCATTCTAAATTCAGGCTGTAACACAACAAAATGTGGAAAAAGTCAAGGGGTGTGAATAATTTCTGAATGCACTCTATATGCAAATAATTCAATCCTTTCTGTTGTCCTGATCTCAGAGCAGTTTCTTTAGACCGGGGCAACTTAAATGCCATCATCTCACCATTGTTTGTTTAGGTACTGACACACACATCAACAAGTTCAGTAAAACTCCAGTCAGGGGGGAATTCACTCGGTCTGACACACAATGACTGTATGGTCGTATTTACAACTCATTCACCACAATCTTTGGGGCGGGGAAAATATAAAAAATTACATCTAGGTAGCTCCCAATTTCTTAGAAGTGCTAAAGCTTGTTCCAAAAAAGCACTAAGTCGACTACCAAGTTTATTCCAGTAAATTACTAGGTCGACCAGCTGAGGCTAATAAACGCACTGTCCCGCCACGGCTGCCTGTCAGGCCTCTTGCACGCACACTGTCATAGTCACACACACATAGTCACACACACATAGTCACACACACACTGAGGACGGAGGACAATCCAATCCGGATGCCATATCCTAATTATCTTTGTTTGCAATCATAATAAGAGTAACCTGCTTGCTCATAAGTTAATTGCTTGCTCATAAGTTAATTGCTTGCTCATAAGTTAATTGCTTGCTCATACGTTAATTGCTTGCACATACACTACCATTCAGACGTTTGGGGTCACTTAGAAATGTTCTTGTTTTTGAAAGAAAAGCATGTTTTTTGTCCATTAAAATAACATCAAATTGATCAGAAATACAGTGTAGACAATGTTAATGTTGTAAATGACTATTGTAGCTGGAAACTGCTGATTTTTAATGGAATATGTCACGTATACTCCCTCTCTGGCCTCTAGGTCATCAGGGTGCTGATTATCCCGCACACCTGTCCCCATCGTCAAGCGCACCAGCACCTCATGACACTAACCTGGACTCCATCACCTCCTTGATTATCTTCGCTATATCTGTCACTCCCCTTGGTTCTTTCCTCAGGTGTTATTGACTCTGTTTCATGTTGGGGCGTTGTTTGCGTTTTGTGTTTATAGTTTTATTTATTAAAACACTCACTCCCTGTACTTGCTTCCCGACTCCGAGCGTAGAAGGCCAGCAAGGCCAGCATCCCGGAGTCGCCTCTTCACTGTTGATGTTGAGACTGGTGTTTTGCGGATACTATTTAATGAAGTTGCCAGTTGAGGACTTGTGAGGCGTCTGTTTCTCAAACTAGACACTAATGTCCTTGTCCTCTTGCTCAGTTATGCACCGGGGCATCCCACTCCTTCTATTCTGGTTAGAGCCAGTTTGCTCTATTCTGTGAAGGGAGTAGTACACAGCGTTGTACGAGATCTTCAGTTCATTGGCAATTTCTTGCATGGAATAGCCTTCATTTCTCAGAACAAGAATAGACTGACGAGTTTCAGAAGAAACTAGTCTAAAGAAGGCCAGTTTCATTGCTTCTTTAATCAGTACAACAGTTTTCAGCTGTGCTAATATAATTGCAAAAGGGTTTTCTAATTATCAATTAGCCTTTTAAAATGATAAACTTGGATTAGCTAACACAACATGCCATTGGAACACAGGAGTGATGGTTGCTGATAATGGGCCTTTGTACAATAATGTAGATATTCCATTAAAAATCAGCCGTTTCCAGCTACAAGTCATTTACAACATTAACAATGTCTACACTGTATTTCTGATCAATTTGATGTTATTTTAAAGGACAAAAAATGTGCTTTTCTTTCAAAAACAAGGACATTTCTAAGTGACCCCAAACTTTTGAACGGTAGTGTAAGTTCAAATGGTTTGAAGTACAAGTGTTTTTCCATCACCCTGGGCCTCAGATCACACAGGAAAGAGTTCTCAAAGGCCTCAGGAACTCATGACAATCCAATCTGGAACTGGCTGAGACGGCAGAATTTCACTCTCTGTACCAGGAAACATGAAAAAGTCTCATTGTTCTCATTGTTTGACTGAAAGTGGTATCAGTTTCATTTCAACCAACATCTGATCTTGAGAATAATTGGCTTCTTAGCCATTACATTATAGGGCTTTTTAGCAAGTGCTTTTAACACCAACAACTGTAAACGGAAATACCATGCTATTCATTTTGTACTATGCCCTTGCATCTAAGATGTAACTTGATCTCGCATCTTGCATATTTAATGTAAATGCATGTACCCAGAATAATTCTAAATACATATTTTTCTGACATGGGGAAAGATAGAGGTTGTGTCAAAGGGCAGTAGCCTTAATTCTAAGCTATGTCAACACTAGACATGTGTGCCTTAAGCTGCGGCTTAGACCGCTACACCACCCTAGGTATTAAATGTGTTATTCTGACTGCACCATGGCCTCAAGTGTCCTCTCTCTCCAGCCAAGTCAACTTATCAGAAATGACAGGTCTACAACACACACACTGACCAGGTCGGCGACAGGCGAGCGGCGGTGGATCTGGATCTGTCTCTCCACCTCTACCTGCATGCGGGCCATAGGGCGAGCCAACGCCAGGGCCACCCGTGCCTCCTCTTGGAGCCGCCGCTGCACCCGCCAGAAGCCACAATCCTCCAGGGGGTCTGAGTCCTCCTCTCCCGTGTCCCGGTCCGACAGGGATGAACTCTGCTTGCTCTGGATGGACGCACACATACATCACAGTAAGTACACATACACATGCTAGTTATACAGAATCATAGATTGTAATGTAAATACATGCATACTTCATAGTCATCAAACCCAAACACATTGGTGTGTGTGCTCACACACACATTCCACAGTCAATTAGCTTATTTTTCTCCCGTTAAGTCCTGTTATGTCAGGTTCCAAAGTATCAGTTGTGTGAATGAGAACACACGCCACACACACATCTACATCTTTAGCGTGTACCACAGGTGACAGCGGCGTGTCCAGGCTGGTCTCTGTCCTGCTGTCCTCTGCATCGCTGTCCTTGTCACTGTTGCTGTCATTCACAAAACACACCTGCAGATTCACACCGCTTTGAGGCCTGACAGTGAGAGAGAGAGAGGGACAGGAGATAGAAAAGGAGATAGAAAAGGAGAGGGGGAGAGATAGATTGAACAATCAAATCACAGCCTGAAAAAAGGGGAGCAGGAGGGAGAGGCATACAGTTAGATGAAGCAAGGGGGCGAGATAATCGCTCAATTCCAAATGTATCCATATAACCCCACCCCTGATCCATATAACCCTACCCTGATCCATATAACCCCACCCCTGATCCATATAACCCCACCCCTGATCCATATAACCCCACCCCTGATCCATATAACCCTACCCCTGATCCATATAACCCTACCCTTGATCCATATAACCTCTACAAATCCTGGCTGCATTTCATTCACTGTCCTTCGCTAACCTGAGGTCTGACTTTCAAAAAACATGAAAGGTGGAGCTATTGCTTTTACACCAGTAACCCAGTTATAGAGGCGGCAGGTAGCCTAGCTGTGAAGAGCATTGGGCCAGTAACCGAACGTATGATATTTTAGGAATTCCCGAAATGTTGTTGCTAACATTAGCTAGACCAGGAGTTAGGGTTAGTAGTTAGGTTAAAGGGTTAAGGTTAGGGTTAGGGAAACGGTTAGCTAACATGCTAAATAGTTCCAAAGTGGCTAAAAAGTAGTAAGTTGCTAATTAGCTAAACTGCTAAAGTTGTCCATGATGAGATTCGAACACACAGCCTTTGGGTTGCTAGAAGTTCGCTGTATTTACCTTCTGTCTTATGCAACCATACCAACAGTAACATATTATACTAACTTGAGTGTCCCGGATTTTTGTTTACTATGTTACCTTGGGCATTGTGCGGTTTCGTTTGGTAACATCATATATCGTCACAAGCAATAACAAAAAGGTAAATTAAACAACCAGACCCATAAAATGACATAATAATTTCAACCATTGAAATCTCTCAGCCACAGTGATGACGAGTCAAACAGACTCTCAGTCACCTTCAGTAAGCAAGACTTTTCAGTCACCATAACAGTCCATACGTCATTCATTCAAGAAGCTCTCACTAAACAAGATGTGAGAATGTGGTAGAAACCTAGACTCCTTGCTTCAAAGTAGGAATAGGAACCGCACTCAACCCCTAAAAGCCTGTTAGCAATGCTAACATTGGAATTTCCACCTTACAATGTACCGGTAGGTACACTTTGACCTCAATTACGGGTCATGTGACTAGAGAACGTTCAATAGGAACAGTGGACAGAAAGAGGCAACACTTCTTTATTTCCAGTAGCTTTACCACAGACAGATGAGCACTTCCCTAAACTGGACTGAAAAGGGGCGGTCCCCTTTATTTAGGATAAACACCAACCCCTTTTCCAGGAAAATGTGTAGGTGTAGGTACTCAAGTTCACTCGTCAGAGAGACTTGCCGTTTCTGAAGGCATGGCGTAACCTTGTGTGTCTATACTCATAAACCTAGTGTGTGGGTGTAGTTTGCTTTGGGTTTGTGGGTTCAGTGGTGTGAATGCACAGTATTTTAGTGTGTGACATTTGTGTCATTTGAAGTTTGAGTTTATTTTATTTTTTACAGGGACACTGCACATTAATCAACGTTTCAGTAAAAGTGCCGGTTTTAGCCAGCTGGCTAATTTTCAACCACAGTCCCTGGGCAGGTTATTAAGTGACATTGTGCATTTGTTTTTGTGTGTTTGCACTATGCTATGAGCTGATGAGTATTTATGAGTCAGTGTGAGAAGATTACATTGATCAGTGTGTGCATGTGCTGTATGCTTATTACATCTGTATGCTTCCCCGTTCAGCCATTTACAGTCAATGACTCTCATCTTGCCCTTTAGAATGAAGTTCTGGTGTTACTGTTACTGGGTGAAAAACAGAGAAAACAATGTAGCTTTCCGGGAAGCTCTTTCTCTATACATTTTCTTGTCTCCCCCTGTGGGATTTCCTCCGCTTAAATGACTCATTTCAGGGAGGATAAACTAACACTCTGACATGAATATAACATTTTAAAAAGGCATCTGCTGCTTCCAGACAAAGGGCCAATCCCAAACATCCCCCTATCCCTTAGGCCAGTGGTTCTGTTGTTGCCCGGAAGTAACTTGCTCAATGGCTTGGTAATTATAATGAACACAAATATAAAAGCAACATGCAACAATTTTAACGATTTTACTGAGTTACAGTTCATATAAGGAAATCAGTCAATTGAAATAAATTCACTCGGCCCTAATCTATGGATTTCACATAACTGGGCAGTGTCACAGCCATGGGTGGGCCTGGGAGGGCATTTGGGAGCCAGGCCCAGCCAATCAGAATGAGGTTTTCCCCACAAAAGTGCTTTATTACAGACATAAATACTTTTCAGTTTCAACAGCTGTCTGGGTGGCTGGTCTCAGACAACCCCGCAGGTGAAGAAGCCCAATGTGGAGGTCCTAGGATGGCGTGGTTACACGTGGTCTGTGGTTGTGAGGCCAGTTGGACGTACTGCCAAATTCTCTAAAACAACGTTGGAGGCGGCTTATCGTAGAGAAATTAACATCCAATTCTCTGGCAACAGCTCTGTTGGACATTCCTGCAGTCAGCATGCCAATTGCACGCTGCCTCAAAACTTGAGACATCTACGGCATTGTGTTGTGTGACAAAACTACACATTTTAGAGTGCCCTTTTATTGTCCCCAGCACAAGGTGCACCTGTGTATTGATCATGCTGTTTAATCAGCTTCTTGATATGCCACATCTGTCAGGTGGATGGATTATCTTGGCCAAGGAGAAATGCTCACTAACAGGGATGTAAACAAATTTGTGCACACAATTTTAGAGAAATAAGCTTTTGGTATATTTCTGGGAAATTTTATTTCAGCTCATGAAACATGGGAGCAAAACTGTTGTGTTTATATTTTGGTTCTGTGTACTGTGAGCATGCTTTTCCTGTATGTTTATGGATCCTTCATAATATCTGGCATGCTCACGTGAGAGATGTAACACCTGGCTCTGGTCTACTTAGGGAGGGATCGGAATTTACAGCATGGTTACCTGGAGGAAAATGGGCGAGGGTCATCGCTTATTACATTTCAGTCAAGGGGAGGGTTTAGTATTTTGTAATTGTAATTGATGGAATGTCTATATTTCTCAGTGTTTTAGAATTAGTTGCTTATTAGGATATTTATATCGATGTGTGCCCGATGCCGCCCCTCATCTCTGATTCTCTGCTATCATGTGCGCCTATAGGCTATTTAGTGTGGTCTCAATCAAATGATCCATAGCCTATAGGCTACGAAGTGCATGCTCGGAGAAGCACAGAGCAAAGTTGTATTTCTAAGATAGCTGCTAGGATGGTGTAAATAAAACTAGGCTGCATTGGACATTACAACCCTGAGCCCTGGCCTGTTTGCTCTTCCTGATCAAAAAAACGTTTTTCTGTACCTAACCAATGGCTGTGCTTTGTAGGCCTACGATTGCAGTTCAGGAGTAGAGTCAAAGGCTTCTCCCGAAAATAATTGATGATTAGGCCTAGTCTAAAAAAATGTACTCTTGCGTGCAGACTAGTCTAAAGCCTATGTTCTGTTCAGTTTGAGAAGGAGAGGTGAAGATAACTACTTTGATAGCTTGCTACTAACTAAAACTGATTTGAATAAAAACAATATGTTTCTTGCCATTGATGTATTTATCAGAGTTATTCTCTTCACAATTAAGCCAGATTTCAGTAACGTACATTGTGGTGCTGAAACTTGAAGCAGCAGCCGCAGCACAATGAATCCGAAATGGACAGCTCATGGTGCTGAAAGTAGTCAAATTCCAGTAGGCATAATTCATTTAAACTGTCTTAATTTTAGACTTTAGACTTTACTAACGACAAGAGGGCTTTGTGTTGGAGCCTGTTTCTTCCTATTTACGAAATATGAGGTCGGTCTACCTGTTTTACAGATTAAATTAGGCTATAAACTGTTATATCCATAGATTTGTCGGTCAATTCCTCCACCCGCCATACACTCTTTAAATGGCCTTCCTCCTTGTCGGTGAAGGGCTGTAAAGTTAAAGAGCATTTTAAAATGTACAGGCCTACCCCTTGTTAGTTGTGAAGAAAATAAAACAGATCTCATTAGTGCTTTAGCCCGCAATGCTTTATGCTAGAAACAAGCTGTAAAAGACTCCGGTAAGACGTGACTCGGATGCATATGGGGATATTTTGTTTTGTTTCTTTCAGATGCAGAGCTACAACCTTCTATAGCCGAGGAGACAAAAACATGGACTTTGCTTGGGAAGTAGTATAATTATGTCACTATCAATTGATTAAGGTATTCACTTCCTGTACAACAGGCCTGGAGTATGTTTTAACCCAGACAGCTTTTAGGGAAACACTTGTGACCTTCTCTCGTTGGGTTAAGCAACAGAAGAAGAGTAACGTTAGCCAGCAGTTAATGCTTACATTTGTTTCCGTCATGAGGCCTACTCTGTGTGGGGTGGAAAGATAGGCCTCATTTGTTTCCGTCAGTAGGCCTACTCTGTGTGGGGTGGAAAGATAGGCCTCATTTGTTTCCGTCAGTAGGCCTACTCTGTGTGGGGTGGAAAGATAGGCCTCATTTGTTTCCGTCAGTAGGCCTACTCTGTGTGGGGTGGAAAGATAGGCCTCAGTTTTGAAAGTACCATGCTCAGATTCCTAATGACATTTCAGATTAAATTATTTGCAAAAAGGGACAGTTTCGTTGCAAACACGACACACTGATTTGGCATTAAGAAATATGATCAAATGAACACACAGGCCTATCTCTCTGTGCATTCTTAGCCTGTAATTTCGGTAATTTGTGTGGTAATAAAAAAGATTCAGCTAATATGTACATGGCATAGAATTGCATGACATTTTTATAAAAGGCCATTTTTTCTCGGACCTGCAAACATGATGATAGATTCAAGCAATGCTTTTACTATAAAGTAGATATTTCCACCCCTAATCTTGTCCATGGTTTGTCTGCAAACCCAAAACCTTCTGGCCCGCAGTTCTTTGCTCTATCAAAATTCATGCGCTGCCATCTAATGCTTACAGGATAAAGAACAGTTTCTAAAACTGCATATCTAAGGCTCTGGTCTGTCCAAGAAGTGAGGTTAAAAGGTAAGCATGTTCTCTGCTATCCACTTTATGTTTTATTATTATTTTTTGTATAGGGGAGGGTCATTTGTTTTTAAGCTTCAGGGAGGGTTTAGGGAAAATATATTTAGCTGAAGGGAGGGCTATCCATTTCTATTTCAGAGAGGTCTGATTTTCTCCATGTAAACCTTATTATAAATAACGTTCACTCTCTTATTGTCCCCCCTCGTTCGCCAGTGAGATGTTTTGACCAGGGGAAATAAGTAGACCAGAATGGTCCCGCCCCAAAAAGAAAAAATAGGGAGTGGGGTGTATTGATTTCTCTACCCTCTCTGCTCTCTATTCAAGGAGTAGAATGAGGCTACCCCTAGAGACGATGATCAGTTTTTAACAGAAGGAATGCTGATCCTAGACCTGATCCTAGACCTCAGCTAGAAAGTACGTCAAACACTCACTGAGCTCCACAGCATCACACCATCTAGTGGTGGAAAGGATGCAACACAACTGACTCAATATTTTTAGTATGGCGCTATTATCGCATGCTGATACCGCAGCAGCTAAACCTGTCCTAAAACTATGGGCGATCCCATATTTCGTAATAGTACAACACACACTAAATTAAACTCAAAATTCCAAATGAACCTACCTATTTCAGATAAAGAGCACAAGCAAGCAGACAGACACATGCACGCACACTATCTGGTATACTAATGCATTATCACCATCAGACAAACCCACCGGGAGGAAATGCCATTCTTGCTGCAGCTGGTGTAGATGGCTGGCTCCTCGTCGTCATAGAAACTGCCAAAGGCTAGCTTCTGCCTGATGGACTCTCTGTCATTCCTCTGGGCCTAGTGGAGGCATATAGAAGAAAATACAACAATACCACAATAAACCTGAAGTAAAAATCCTGATGATAAAAACAGGTATCAACCCAATGATAAAGATGAAGGATTTTAATTCATTGGCATTTTTAAGAGGCATAGAAAACTAAGATGACTGGACAACATTAAAATATAGCCTACAACATTAAAATATATAGTAGGTGGGCCAATTAAATAAAATGTGAAAACTATAGTCAGTATAACAACGAATAGCACTTAGTATACTATTGCTTAAACCAAGGGAATAGAGAGATGTAGAGTTGGGGTATGGTCATACAAGCACACAAAGAGAAGAGATGGGTGGAGGAATGGAGGGAGGATGAAGAAGAAGGGATGGATGGAGCGTTTTAATGGAGTCTGACTTGCTGGGATGCTAAATCACTGCGGACTCAGTGAGTCGTGGAGAGAAGGGAAAGAGCAACGCAGCCAGGCGGAACACACACACACACAGATAAATGTCCAGTCACCTCGCATTGATTTTATCTCATCTTTCTTTGTCCTCGTCTTTAATATCTTGTGTCATCTTAACTCTCATATACTCTCTCCTCTACTCTTCCTCTCTTTACCTGGTCTGTCCCATCTCCCATGTCTGACTACTTTTTGATCTACCTGTATCTCTATTTTTTTGTTCTTTCTGTTTGTACTCTACACCCACTACATCCAAAGAACATTGTGTCCTGGGCAGGTTGTTTGTGTCATATAGCTTTTAGGTTGACATACAGATCCTTTCTTCATAGAGGCCTGCTTCTGCAACCACACAGATAGAGATCCAAGGGAAACATGACTTTCCTATCCAGATTTTATGTTTACAGTCTGTGACTGCACCCACATCCCTCAGGGCCACTCACAGTTTGGGACATCACACACGTATGCACACATGTATGTTACACACACACACACACACACACACACACACACACACACACACACACACACACACACACACACACACACACACACACACACACACACACACACACACACACACACACAAACACATTTAGACTCTACCCAAACTTCCTCAAGCCCACTTGTAGACTGTGCCACATCAGCTGTGTACACACACACACACACACACACACACACGCACACACGCATAGTGATTAGATGGTGCTGTGATGTAACGTCATAAATCACAGATGGACGCTCCCATTGTAGAAGAAGCAGCCAACACTACACCCCCTCTAGTCTCCTCACACTGGAGACCGAGCCAGCTACTGTCTTACTGGGTAGATAGACCATCTACACACAGCCAGGTACTGTCTTACTGGGTAGATAGACCATCTACACACAGCCAGGTACTGTCTTACTGGGTAGATAGACCATCTACACACAGCCAGGTACTGTCTTACTGGGTAGATAGACCATCTACACACAGCCAGGTACTGTCTTACTGGGTAGATAGACCATCTACACACAGCCAGGTACTGTCTTACTGGGTAGATAGACCATCTACACCACAGCCAGGTACTGTCTTACTGGGTAGATAGACCATCTACACCACAGCCAGGTACTGTCTTACTGGGTAGATAGACCATCTACACACAGCCAGGTACTGTCTTACTGGGTAGCTAGACCATCTACACCACAGCCCATATGAAACATAAACAACACACACTGTATGATGTTTTCGGTATCTTAACTGTAAAAAGCATGGCATTAACATACTCTCAAACAAAGTCTCACGCATTGTACAAAATGTACACACCAAAATGTACACACCACCTAGGCGAAACACTAACATACCTCACACGTACACATACACCTAGCAGCACATACGCAGAAATGCACACCTCCAAACAACGTAAACAGCAGAAATGTACACAGACAGGATGGCAATCCAAAAACTACAGGCTAATTAATATATGTAGTCGGAAATAGACGTGCAATCTTGTAAAATATACGCACGGACACACCCTGGTGTGATACAATCACACACACATAAATACATAACGCACAGATTCATCTAACATACCTATATGAACCTAACATACAGTATTTCAATACATGTAAACACATTATACTACAAGAACATACACACACCATACAAACACACACCTGGTAAACACGTTTCTCCTGGTGCACCATTCTTCAGCACATTGTACAGGCAGCAGCCCTACCCTTCCATACACTGCAGTGAGCCAGACCCAGGAGACCCACTCATATGCCTCAGCTACATGCAGAAGGGAGGAGGAAGAAGAGGGAGAGGGGGAGGGAGCGGGATGGATAGAGGGAGGGGAGAGATTCTGCTCAGCTGATGGAAAGACGTAGGCGCTCTCCACTACTCTCCTCTGATGGAAAGACGTAGGCGCTCTCCACTACTCTCCTCTGATGGAAAGACGTAGGCGCTCTCCACTACTCTCCTCTGATGGAAAGACGTAGGCGCTCTCCACTACTCTCCTCTGATGGAAAGACGTAGGCGCTCTCCACTACTCTCCTCTGATGGAAAGACGTAGGCGCTCTCCACTACTCTCCTCTGATGGAAAGACGTAGGCGCTCTCCACTACTCTCCTCTGATGGAAAGACGTAGGCGCTCTCCACTACTCTCCTCTGATGGAAAGACATAGGTGCTCTCCACTACTCTCCTCTGATGGAAAGACGTAGGCGCTCTCCACTACTCTCCTCTGATGGAAAGACGTAGGCGCTCTCCACTACTCTCCTCTGATGGAAAGACGTAGGCGCTCTCCACTACTCTCCTCTGATGGAAAGACATAGGTGCTCTCCACTACTCTCCTCTGTGTGACTGTTTAGCATGGCTGCTGCTTTCTATACCTGCTATCTGCTCCTCCGTCTCTCTCTTTCTCTGTATCCTCCATTCCCCTTTCTCTTTCTTTCTTACATTTTTTAACATTACAAAACATACACAAGCAAAAGGGCTCACGAGTGGCGCAGTGGTCGAAGGCACTGCATCTCAGTGCAAGAGGTGTCACCACAGTTCCTGGTTCGAATCCAGGCTCTATCACATCTGGCAGTGATTGGGAGTCCCATAGGGGGGCGCACAATTGGCCCAGCGTTGTCCAGGTTTGACCGGGGTAGGCCGTCATTGTAAATAAGAATTTGTTCTTAATTGACTTGCCTAGTTAAAGAAAGATATAAAAAAATACAATTGACATACATCAAACCTACCCAGACCCAGCTGTTTTCACACCTATCTCCTCAAATTGCACCATTTTGTTCCTCTCCGTCGCCCACACCCTTTCAATATTTAGATAATGAAGCATATTATTTGCTAGAGTTACAGTTAAGTATATAGATTTTGTATAAAGAGAATTGACGAGAACAGAATCGTCCAACCCATCGGGTATCTCACTGCACCCTCATACGCCATGTCTTGAAATATAACGACAGACGGATTAAAAGTAGATTTACATTGGAATACTTCTGACAGACAACTTTCTAACTCGGCTCATAACTTTTTGACTTTATAGCATTCCCAGAAGGCCATGGATTATTGAGTCATTGTTAGTTTTACAATTAAGACATGACTCTGCCGTCGTCTCTTCTATAATACATTTTAAACATGAATGCATACTGAACTAAGCTTACGTTTTCTGTTAACTGTAATTTCGTTATTTATGTTCCAATTTTCCCTCTAGATTGTGCCATTATTAGAGATTTTTAAGTCTTGATTCCAATAGTTTATATTTTTTTCTAAGAGATTGTCAGTTACATAGAGGTTTTTATGTATCTTACCTATCATATGAATATCCTTTTCTGACTCAAATCTCTCTGTCTTTCTATACCTCCATCTTTCTATCTCTCCATTCCACCATGGGAACACCGTGATTGATAGAGTGTGACACGGAAAGATGGCATGATGGAGAAATGTGAAGGAAGAAATTCAAGGACATGTTGAGATAGATAAAGAATTAGGATGGGAGTGAATGGAAGACAAACAAAATCAATGGTGGCGAGACCAGGCTAATAGGTGTGTCCAAACTTTGGACTGCTCCTGTATGTTTTTGAGTGTACACTTTGCTTGTTTTCCTCCTGGAGAATTGGTCTTCTTTCTTGACCATCATTCCTCGTGTAGTGAATCATAAGACACATAGAAGGCAAACACGCACGCACGCACGCACGCACGCACGCACGCACGCACGCACGCACACACACACACACACACACACACACACACACACACACACACACACACACACACACACAGAGGCTGCTGTGTCACTATGCAGCAGTGGCTCACTGTGGCTGATTAAACGAATTAACCTATGAGTCATACTCCATCACTTCCCCTCATCTATTAGCGATATACTGTGACTATAAAAGAGTTTTAGAGGAAATACTAGTGGTACATGGTACAATTGAAACCCAGTGACAAGATAAATGTGTCACAACACTCTTTAATGGTACCCCACTTCCTCATGACCTCTGATTGGTCAAAGGATGGATCAGTTTCCAGCTAATTGCTTACTCTATTCTATCACTGGCTGGCTGAGGTATGCTGTGTTATATTCAGTCTGTGTTGGAGTGGAAGGGACTAAAGAAAAACAGTGCCATCAACTGGACAATCCGTTCACACACACACACACACACACACACACACACACACACACACACACACACACACACACACACACACACACACACACACACACACACACACACACACACACACACACACACACACTCTATCTTTCATCACCACCATCATAACACAGAGATAAAGAGAGAGAGAGAGCACTTACAGTAATGTTTAATGATCTGCTTGTTCTCCTTTGACAGTTAGCCTCAGCCACAGGAATGAGAATGTCCTGCAGCTCATCAGCCCAGCTCAGACTGTTAACCATCCTGCCTCTGCCCTTTTCTCTTCTTCCTTCCTCCATCTCCTCACATGCATCTTTGTTGCACTCGCACCACTGCCCTGTGACCTTCTTCCTGTAGCCCTCTTCCTCTACATCCATGTCAAAGTCCTCCATTAAATGACCCTGACTGTGGAAAGAGCCTGGTTCAAGCATGGGGGTGGGGCTGAATTCTTGGTTGGGGCCTGAGGCAGGCCTGGGATAGAGGTCAATTCTTATCTCCATCCTTTCCCCCATTTTCCTGAGAGGAAGAGGATGAAGATGGATAAAGGAGTGCTTTTGGTATGCAAATGTTCTCATTAGGCAACACAGCAAAGGTTTACACTAGGCTCTGATGTCATTTGTGCAACATCATACGTCGCTCACAAATAGGCCCCCATACGTGATTACATCTAATGTGACGTTGAGAGAGCAGCAAAAAGCTGACCGGATCTCCATCTGAACATACTGTATTTAAACATCCTTTCAGAGTGATGGCTCACAGAGTACCGATAGTGTTGCTACGACAGTGTTACTCAAAGACAGAGAACGGTCAGCAAACAATCAAATTACCATGTGAGTATCATGGAGCCATATAATGTAATTCTGACATGCCATCACATATCTATTACCCATGCCAAAAATAACACAAAAAATGGTACTTACAGTCATTGCAGAGACACACTTGCTTCTGAAGAGACTAGTGATCGAAATGCCAACCCACCGAGGGACAGCGATGAGCCGAGAGTGAAACCATTGAGCCGGATGTAAAGACCGCTTCTGGACAATACAGGGAGAGATGTAGTGTGATCGCCCAAGGATATTAGTCATCTCCAGAATCCGTCGTGGATCACTAGAGCCGGAGACTCAAAGCCCTACGGCAACTAACCAGCTGACATTCAAGACTTCCAAGTAAAGATACATGAAGACCAAAACCCCTGATCTATGCTAGACTTTCAAAGACGCTGACACTTCATGTTCCGTAGTTCTTGTGACTCAATTCCAGGGATGACGACACAGCGATGTTCAATTGTCTGTGTGTGTGTTCTGTAGAGTAGATATGAAAATATATAGTGGTGGACAGAATGGGGTGAACGAGAGGGGCCTTCGTGTAGTCAAACAGTATCGTCAGGAGGGAAATGATACGACTGGAGGTGACAATGAAGACAAAGAAGAGACCGGTGTCCTTTCTTCTCACCTCCTCAAAAGGAAATGAAAAATCCAGAAGATGAGAAAATCCATAGGTCCCGCCCCTCTGACCTTCTCCTTCAATGGGTTTTGAGAAGGAAGCAAGGCGAGAACATGCGAGGAGTATGCAATTGAGATTCTCCCATAGTGGACAAAATGTGGAATTGAAGCAAGGGAAGAGGGAAAAGTCCAACCGGGTATAAACCCAGGTTGTTAGTGTAAAACATAACTGTGTAAGTCTAGGCATTATTTTGGCAAAATAACACAAGCATAATTCACTGAACAATTGACTAAACCACCTCCGAGTGATAAAGTCAAGACCAGAATGGTATAAAAATGTGTGTTGGAAGTGTATCATGTCATATACACTTGGAGATCATTTTTATTTATTTATTTATTTTTATTTAACCTTTATTTAACGAGGCAAGTCAGTTATGAACAAATTCTTATTTACAATGACGGCCTACCAAAAGGCAAAAGGCCTCCTTGCTGGGACGGGGGCCTGGGATTAAAAATAAAAAACAAATACAATATAAATATAGAACAAAACACACATCACAACAAGAGAGACAACACTACATAAAGAGAGACCTAAGACAACAACATTGCAAGGCAGCAACACATGACAACACAGCATGGTAGCAACACAACATAACAACATCATGGTAGCAATACAACCTGGTAGCAGCAAAATATGGTACAAACATTATTGGGCACAAACAACATCACAAAGGTCAAGAACGTAGAGACAATAATACATCACACAAAGCAGCCACAACTGTCAGTAAGAGTGTCCATGATTGAGTCTTTGAATGAAGAGTTTGAGATAAAACTGCCCAGTTTGAGTGTTTGTTGCAGCTCGTTCCATTCGCTAGCTGCAGCGAACTGAAAAGACAAGCGACCCAGGGATGTGTGTGCTTTGGGGACCTTTAACAGAATGTGACTGGCAGAACGGCTGTTGTATGTGGAGGATGAGGGCTGCAGTAGATATCTCAGATAGAGGGGAATGAGGCCTAAGAGGGTTTTATAAATAAGCATCAACTAGTGGGTCTTTTTATTTGTTTTATTTCACCTTTAATTAACCTTTAATTAACCAGGTAGGTCAGTTAAGAACAAGTTCTCATTTACAACTGCGACCTGGCCAAGATAAAGCAAAGCGGTGCGACAAAAACAACAACACAGAGTTACACATAAACAAACGTAGAGTCAATAACACAATAGAAAAATCTAAGTACAGTGTGTGCAAATGTAGAAGGGTAGGGAGGGAAGGCTATAAATAGGCCATTGAGGCAAAATAATTACATATAGCATTAAATGACAGATGTGCAGATGATGATGTGCAAGTAGAGATACTGGGGTGCAAAAGAGCAAGATGATAAATAACAATATGAGGATGAGGTAGTTGGGTGTGCTATTTACAGATTGGCTGTGTACAGGTACAGTGATTGGTAAGCTGCTCTGACAGCTGATACTTAAAGTTAGTGAGGGAGATATAAAATTCAAGCTTCAGTGATTTTTACAATTCGTTCCAGTCATTGGCAGCAGAGAACTGGAAGGAAAGGCGGCCAAAGTAAGTGTTGGCTTTTGGGATGACCAGTGAAATATACCTGCTGGAGAGCGTGCTACGGGTGGCTGTTGCTATGGTGACCAGTGTGCTGAAATAAGGCGGGGCTTTACCTTGCAAAGACTTATAGATGGCCTGGAGCCAGTGGGTTTGACGATGAATATGTAGTGAGGGCCAGCCAACGAGAGCATACAGGTCGCAGTGGTGGGTAGTATATGGGGCTTTGGTGACAAAACGGATGGCATTGTGATAGACTACATCCAGTTTGCTGAGTAGAGTGTTGGAGGCTATTTTGTAGATGACATTGCCAAAGTCAAGGATTGGTAGGATGGTCAGTTTTACAAGGGTATGTTTGGCAGCATGAGTGAAGGAGGCTTTGTTGCTAAATCAGTTTAATTTTGGATCACCAGCAGCAAGAGAATTGAACCCTGTGGCACCCCCATAGAGACTGCCAGAGGTCCGGACAACAGGCCCCCCGATTTGACACACTGACCTATCTGAGAAGTAGTTGGTGAACCAGGCGAGGCAGTCATTTGAGAAGCCAAGGCTATTGAGTCTGCCGATGAGAATGCGGTGATTGACAGAGTCGAAAGCCTTGGCCAGGTTGATGAAGACGGCTGCACAGTACTGTCTTTTATCGATGGCAGTTATGATATTGTTTAGGACCTTGAACATGGCTGAGGTGCACCCATGACCAGCTCTGAAATCAGATTGGCATAGTGGAGAATATACGGTGGGATTCGAAATGGTCAGTGATCTGTTTGTTAACTTGGCTTTCGAAGATTTTATAAAGGCAGGGCAGGATGGATATCGGAGCTATTCGATGCTAATGCAGAACGCCACATGTTTTTGTGCTGGTCAAGGGCAGTCAAGTCTGGGGTGAACCAAGGGCTCGATCTGTTCTTAGTTCTACATGTTTTGAATGGGGCATGCTTATTTAAGATGGTGAAGAAAGCACTTTTAAAGAGCAACCAGGCATCCTCTACTGACGGAATGAGGTCAACATCCTTCCAGGTTACCCGGGCCAGATCGATTAGAAAGGCCTGCTCGCTGAAGTATTTTAGGGAGAGTTTGACAGTGATGAGGGGTGGTCGTTTGACCAAGGACCCATTACGCATGCAGGCAATGAGGCAGTGATCTGTGAGGGAAAAATTATGTATTCACCTTATTTGTTGGATATGTAACAATTATTTACTTAACGAACAGTAAGATATTTCTGTCCTGCTAATGCTGTGTTTTATGGTCTCCACTCTGCACCCTGCAGCTAGTCTGGGCGTTGAGGACATGGGTTCTACTAGAGATAGCTTGAAGCTGACAATTGACTTGTGTTGGTGATAAAACGTAAAAGCTAGCATTCTGTAGACAAGATGTGGTGTGTGTGGCTCTAGATAGAGAGAGCCTGGAAGAGTTAAGAACAATGCCTCATTGTCTCATCTTCTGGCATCTTGGAAACGAAGTAAAATACCATCCTGTGTAGATAACCAAGGTGGTTTATGGGAAGGTTAGAAGTGACTGACTAAGCAATCTTGGTATCAGCTATATAAAACTGTGCATCATCTGTAAAGTCTAGACTCTCAGCCTGACAGCAGTCAGTCAAGACTGGAGGACTGACGGTCTCATTATTGCAATAATTAATCTATATTAAATAAAGATGATTGATTGAAGAAATTACTAAAACCAAGTCTCTCTCAGTACTGAATTTCCACTACATTTAGCTGAGATCCTGATTTAAGACAGCAGAGGTATATTTAGAGGGCAAATTGGTCAGGATGATATCTAAGAGGGTGCCCATGGTTATGGATTTAGGGTTGTACCTGGTAGGTTCCTTGATAATTTGTGTGAGATTGAGGGCATATAGCTTAGATTGTAGGAAGGCCGGGGTGTTAAGCATGTCCCAGTTTAGGTCACCTAACAGTACAAACTCTGAAGATAGATGGGGGTCAATCATTTCACATATGGTGTCCATGGCACAGCTGGGGGCTGAAGGGGGTCTATAACAAGCGGCAACAGTAAGAGACTTGTTTCTGGAAAGGTGGATTTTTAAAAGTAGAAGCTCGAATTGTTTGGGCACAAACCTGGATAGTATGACAGAACTCTGCAGGCTATCTCTGCAGTAGATTGCAACTCCGCCCCCTTTGGCAGTTCTATATTGTTGGAAAATGTTATAGTTAGGGATGGAAAATTCTGGATTTTTTGGTGGCCTTCCTAAGCCAGGATTCAGACACGGCTATGACATCTGGGTTGGCGGAGTGTGCTAAAGCAGTGAACAAAACAAACTGCCCGTCCAAGTGTTGGACGGGCAAGGAGGCATGACTGAGTCAAATAGGAATCCTGACTTAATGAAGTGGTGATTAAAGGCCATCTACTTCTTGTCAGTAATAACCAGATCATCAACATTAAGGAACATGGGCAGCTGTGAGGAGGAGGGTTTATTCTCCAGGTCTTTAACCGTTTTCCAGAACTTCTTGGGTTTAGACCCACAGAGAGAACTGGCCTTCCAGATAGCCTGAGTGCACTTATTTCTCATTTGCCTGAACGATAGCCAGTCAGCCTGAGTATGCGTGTGCCAAGCCTTTCGCCAAATGCAATTCTTAAGGTGGAGTAACTCTGCAAGATCACGGTCGAACCAGGGGCAGAACCTGTTTTTAATTCTTATTTTCTTTATGGAGGAGTGTTTGTTGACAATACCACTCTATCTTCGACAGAGGGGATCAAGCTGATTCTATACCATTTTACCGATTTCAGTTCATGAAAGGAAGGCTTGCTCATTAGTTTTTTAACAAGAGTCTATTTCAAATCAGGACAGGTCGTTTCACTGAGCAGCCATTATGAACATAGGCTGTAAAACAGTGATCACTAAGGTCATTACAGATAACACCAGACTGATACCTATCAGGGTTATTTGTGAGGATAACATCGAGGAGAGTAGCCTTTCTGGGTGTTTGGAGTCATACCTTGTGGGATTGGTAATAATTAGTACTTGGTCAGGTGGTTTAAGCATATCCCCGTTTAGGTCACCTAGCAGGACAAATTCAGACTTAGTCTAAGGGGCCAGGAGAGAGCTTAGGGCATTTAGGGTGCAGGCCGGTGCTGATGGAGGACAATAGCACCCAGCAACAGTCAACAAATAACTATTTGAAAGTTTAATGCTTAAAACCAGCAAATCAAATTGTTTGGGGTCAGACTTGGTGGAGACAACCGAGCACTGAAGGTAATCCTTGGTAAAGATTGCCACTCCCCCACCTTTGGAAGATCTGTCTTGCCGAAAAAGGTTATAACCAGAAAGGTTAACAACACTCTTCCTTAACCACGTGTCAGTAAGCCGGTAATTAGATTCACGGTGTAAGCCGGTAATTAGATGACTTATGACATTATAAAAAGGGGGAAATCATTTAATGAGAATTAACTTTAATGCATGAACAAATCTTTATTATACTGGATGGTGGTGGGTTAAATAAATGTATGTATTCATTGATGTGAAAAGGTCTTTGAACATATAGTTAGTTTCCTTCTGGTAGGTCAGAGATAGTGTCAAAGATCGGGAGTTTAAAGCCAGACAGCATTTATTTAAATTGATCATAGCAGAAAATATATAAATGTTACATGAATTTAGTTTTTATGTGTTCATTAACCAATTCAATTTAAAATACTCTGTCCGTTTCTAAGAATTTGTAAGATCCTTATTTGCATAAAATGGACAGAGACCAGTCAACCGAAATTAGCCAAAAGCATTTATTCTCGAGAGCGCTGGTCATAATGCCATGTACATTGCTTAATATACCTCACATTTCATCATAGTTTTTAGATGTCCCTCCTCTTCTCCGACAAAGCAGCTTCAAAAGTCCATTCCAACCCACTAACGCACACACTATATCTGGATTATCTCCTAAAGTCTCAGCACAGTTTATTACCACTTAGCTGACAGTTCCAGTCCCCCCCCAGATACGGAAAACCCAGAGGAGCTCTCGCTGTCTTATTTTATGTCCACAGAGTTATAGCTGGGTCGGTTCAAACATAGGTTCATTAACCTCTTTGCTTACTTTCGACACACACATACATTCCTTCTTCCACAATGGTTACCATTTCCAATTACCCCTTGTCCATGCTACATAACCTCTAATCCTAATGGTTACGTTTCTGGGTAGAATTATTTAATAATTTATCTTAAACCTTGATAAAATATCTTAACAATACATTACATGAAAAAGTAGAAAATTGTAACTTCTATTTTTGACACTTGATCCCTGAGCTGTCCCCAAGTTGAAGAAGTTTGGGACAATTACAGCATGACTTGTAATTCCGAGTACATTTACAAGACAAGAGCGGCTTACAGAAGAAAGTGCATATATTTTCATACTTCATAATGCTCCCCCGTGGGAATATAACCCACAACCCTGGCGTTGCAAGTGTCATGCTCTACCAACTGAGCCACACAGGACGTAACTAGCCTGCTTTACAGAAACATTACAAATACATAGTAAAATATCTATCACCATAACATATCTATCACCATCTTAGTAATGAGCTCTGTGATAACAGCCAGACAACGATCAGGACACATGGAAATGTCTCTAACAAGCCCTTCATTTCCTCAGTATTCTTTACTGTATTGTGTCAGTCCATGTTAGCGTTGAGCGTCTCCTCTTGTAGTCAGTTACTTCTGGTAACTTGATCCCAGGCAGAGGTAATGCATAATTATAAACTCTGGGTTATCTTCAGTTGGCACGTAAAACACTTGGAAATTGACAATCGGATAAGAGTGTTTCAAAGTACCTACTTAAGACCCTGTACTAGTTGTCAGCTGGGTCTGTGTTGAATTCCAATAAGGTTCGTTGAATCTGTGACAGGTCTGAATCTGTGAGAATGGAAGAAAGATTTGTTAGTGGGCTACTATAGCACTAATATAAGAAATAGGACTGTCAGTCAAAAAATGTTTGTTGATGATTATTTTATATTTTGAACTGTTATGATTGGCAGCATGGGACAAACATCTACATTTGAAAACACTTTTCATGCAAAGATGTGGTGTATTTAATTGGATGGGAACACTATGTTCCCATCCAACCATTTTTATGCAAGTAAAGAATAACCTGTCAGATAAAAAAATTCACGACAGGCCTGATGGAAAACAGCAAAACTTTGTCGCTGTATATTTGCAGTCACGTGATGCTATGTTGTGGTCCTCCCACTATGACTTGGAAAAGCATGAAGGGTTAAATAGGCTACAGATGAAATTAATTAAGATGAACTTCACAGGATTGTGAAAGTGCATGGCGATGAGCTTGATGGTCATTTCCAATAGGTTAAATATCAACGATTATTATTTGTAGGCTATGCTGGTGACATGATAGTCGGTGCTTGGCTGATAATTGACAAATAAAAATTATCTTTGTCTTATCCATAACCTCATCGTGGCTGCGTTCACACGGGCAGCACAATTCTGATATTTTGCCACAAATGGGACTTTTGACCAATCAGATCAGATCTTTTGCCCATAATTGGCAAAAGATCAGAATTGTAGCACACGCTCTCCGCAAACTGTTGTCTAGTGAGCATGCACCAAGACCAGATTGGGCATGTTTGCTTTATCAGAACACAATTTGTGACAAAACCATCAGTATAGTTGAAAATGCAATGGAAACACATTGAACTTCGTTTTTTTATTTGAGACATGAAGACATGATGCAAAGTTCTTTATATGTGCACTGCATCATTACCTACGCATTTTATCTGCAACAAGACAATTTGATGGAAACACACCTCCGCTGGTAAAATGTGCATCTTTTTTTATGCAGGTAGAAGATAAATCACATAAATATTTTGACAAGTGGATGGAAACCTTGCTAGTGCTGTAATACTCACCAGAGCTTCCACGACTTCCATAGGCTTCATCTAAAATGACAAGCAAAGGCAGAAATCAATATTAGTAGCATAGTACAGTAGTATTATAGTAGTATAGTGTACTGTACTGAAGGAAAATCATGGGCTTAACATGCTGACTAGACCACCTTTGCGAGCAGGTTTATTTTGTCCAACCACTCTAGACGCGATCAGGACACGCAGGTTGAAATATCAAAACAAACTCTGAACCAATTATATTAATTTGGGGACAGGTCAAAAAGCATGAAACATTTATGGCAATTTAGCTTGCTAGCTTGCTGTTGCTAGCTAATTTGTCCTGGGATATAAACATTGGGTTGTTATTTTACCTGAAACGCACAAGGTCGTTCACAGATAAAAGGGTAAACCGAGTTTGTTTCTAGTAATCTCTCCTCCTTGATATGGCGGTTGGCAACAAACTTTAAGTTGCATTACCACCACCAACTGGACTGGCGTGTGGACCTCAGTTCATCTTTCAATCACCCATGTGAGTATATGCTCCTAAAAACCAATGAGATGGGAGAGGCGGGACTTGTAGCGTATCAAGCGTCACAAATAGAACCAAGTTCTATTTTAGCGCCTGGCTGCGCAGATGCTATGCAGATGCTCGTTGGCGCGCTCGAGCAGTGTGGATGCAATGATTGAATAACATGTGTGTAAATTTATTTTGCGGTGTGGTCAGTATGTTAGGGCTTAAATAAAGCCATTTTTTGTTTAGACGCAAACGTGACAATGCATCAAAAAGCCCTGTAGGAGAATACTATACTCTGACGTCAGGACCTTGACAAAATAAACAGTGAGTGATGGCCATGAAAACACACATGACTTATGGCTATAGCTATGTTCAGTAAGTATATATTATTCTGTCTTTATCTAGCTTTATTTGTGAGAGCTAGATAACCTTTCATTACGTGGCCAGGAAGTTATGATCTCACCGTTTTCACCTTCAGGATCGGGTGCATTTGTAAGATCTTCTCTCTCAGAGGACAGATCGACTACAGTAGCCAAGAAAATAAAACATTTTATGCCATTATTCTTTTTCGGAAACCCACATCTAATAAAAAATGAAAATAGTCAGGGGAATACACACATCTATTTAATTTGCACCACTTGTTAAGAGTTGTTGATCATTTTCTAATTGACCTCATGTAATAATACTGCACATGAATTGAATACTTACCAGAAGTGGTTTCACCTCCTTGATCTAAAATAATCAATACACAAAGACATTAAAACACAATGATTATCATGCATCAAATATAAAAAGCGGTCCTGGAAACGAGACACCTATCCCAAGAATGAAACTCACCAATCAAACTCCCTCCATCTTTAACTACCAGGGCAGCATTCTCTTCAGGATTAGCTGGGGAAAATCCTTTCACATTAGTCTAGAACCTAAGTTCTATGTACAGTATCATACAATGTTTGGTTCCACATGGAGAAGAGTCTGTATGGCTCTGATCAAGGCAGTGTTTTAACACTTCTAACAAAATATGAGTCTAAATAAAGAGAATGTCATTAATCAGCATGGTTAGTACCTTGGTTAATATAAAGCACGGTATTCATTGGTTGAGCACCCTTGTCTCTGTTTAAGTTGGGCTGACATTCATTTGGCTCAGATCTCCATTTGTATTTGAAAAACCATACAACAACCACAACCACTAAAACAGCCAGTAGAAAAAACGATGGTCCAATAGTCCAATAGAAGCTGGATTTGATCCCTCCACTTGACTCTTCACTTTTTTTCACCTCTGTAAGCACACAAGAACACAAAGAAGTCATTCCATTGGTTTCTGCATAGTTGTTATACAAGTGTTCAAAATCCAACAATAATCTTTGAATGGTGTCCACTTAATTTATCCAACATTTACTCATTCTGACCTTCGAGACCATTTGAATTGCTCATAAACATCATAGTGTCCATGCTTTGAAGTCATTTCAAGACAATGAATTGAAAACAACATTTTACCCCAAGTGTTTTTGCGTGTTCCGGGAAAGCTTTTATGATTGACCACACATTGATACACTTCAGACTCGGAGGCGTTAATCATCACTGTCTTTCTCAGCTGGTAGGTATTGTCTTCGTTAGGTCTGACCCCTGATGACCGGACACCCTCCATCTCTGTTAGGTTTACATTATTCCTAAACAGATTCATCTCGATGGGTGAGGAGCTGGGATAGGTTCCGGTTACTAGACACGTCAGGTTGTTGTGCCCAGGTTTTAGAGAGCCACGAGGGACAGTGTAGATAAGTGGATCAGCTACAACATTGCAGAGACATAAGAATACATGGTTAATTACAGAACATAAATATGAGACCTGGAAAAAAAGGTTATAAATACAGATATGATTGACAGTGGGATAGGTGATAAGAATGTGATTCATACAGTTGGTGATTGCATGACTTGATATACAGTAGTTGAATGCACTGACTAAGTGGCTTTGGATAAGAGTGTCTTCTAAATGACAAAATGTAAATGAAAATGTTCTGAAAGAACGAACATACATCAGCTTACAGCTTATGAAATTATAAATATACAAAACCAATGACAAACCAACAGTTACACTCACATGAGTTATTGTACTGAGTTGCATTGAGTTCAAATTTCTGAAAATTATAGAGTGCCTGATAACATTCCACATTCAGAAAGTTGGTTATTTGATATTTGATGCTCTTTTTTCTGTTCCAATTG
Organism: Oncorhynchus clarkii lewisi; assembly: GCF_045791955.1. Taxonomy (NCBI): domain Eukaryota; kingdom Metazoa; phylum Chordata; class Actinopteri; order Salmoniformes; family Salmonidae; genus Oncorhynchus; species Oncorhynchus clarkii. The sequence goes on along the minus strand of NC_092166.1, from coordinate 14,131,642 downwards.
TCTATAATTAACTGAGCAGCAAAATCTACTGGAGTCCATTTATTTGTGTTATGAATGAAGTTCATTGTTGTTTCTCCATCATAGGCAAACTCAGCAAACAGGGTTTCCTCATCGTGAACAGGGTTGCGTTCAGGGATGTTCTTACAGCCAAACCTCATCTGCACAATATCACCGCCTACAACAAAGATGAGAGGGGTGAAAACAAGGCTGATAAAGGAAAGATGGTAAACTATGAAGTAATAGCTGCAACTCACTTTGATTTTTTGTCATGTGCATTTTCAGGTCTTCAGCTCTGGATAAAAAACACTTATCAATCTTCTGTCGACTTGTAATATGGTCTTGCCAGTACTGATTCCCAAAGCTTCTCTCCTTTTCATTCCAGATCTTTTTAGGTACAGGGGACTTGAGAACACTACTGTAGAAATCCACTGGTTCCCCATCCAACAAACCAACAACTTCATAGTGGGAGGAATTAAAGAAGGTGTACATGTACTCAAGTATATGTTCCTCTGTGAGCAGAGGATGTTGGGAGAGAAAGGGAGAAAAATTATGAGAATTAAAACTATTTTAATTAAAAAACAGAACAAATAATAGGCTATATTTACATTTTAGTCATTTAGCAGACTCAGTCTTATCTTGATCGACTTACAGTTAGTGCATTCGAGAAATTGAAAATAAATGTAAGTGATTTCTTGTCTGAATAGATAAACATCTCGACAATATAAACTGTTAGAATAAGGTTGACTATGATAACATAAGCGTGAAATAAAACGTATGCAATTAATGAGTTTGTTCTAGGTTTCATTTTCGTTTTACATTAATGGATATTTCGCCTTATCAGTTGAGAATCCAATGTTTTGTAGCCTAAAGGTGATGCAAAAATGTAATTTTTCTAGTTTTTCAGTTGCCTACTATACATATAAATAATTTAAAGATACCGAACCCGGTATTTCGGGTAGCTGATGGTGTAAATAATGCAGTGGACAGTAGCCTATGTGAATAGACGAAAACATAGTATATTTATAGAATCCATTCCCTTCCGTATCTAATTCTATGTTCTAGATATTCTGTATCGTATTCCTTATAACGAACAAGTTCAGTTAAAAAGTTACATAGACTATCAGAACAGAACCTCAAAACAGCCCTAGCCAATTAATTTTGTAAAAACATAACTTACCTTCAGAGCCTAACTTTACATCAGATTGGGAAATTAACGAGAAAAGCATGAATATACATAAGTATCGGAACATATTTTTGTGGGCTAATGATGGCAGGGTTAGATTCTTACGATCAAACCACCCTCGCGGATAGAATATTTTTTTGCATTGCAGTCAATTCCCCTCCTAACATATTTATTTTTCTTCAGTGAGTTTGAGCCAATTACATGTCAACAAATATGACAGTCACGTGTTGTTAGGTGAAAATCCTTGCGATAGGTACCATCCATCTCCTGAAATAAAGAAAGTTAGGCTACAATCTTCGGAAAAATATATTTAATCACTTGCCACACTAATATATAAAACCCTTTTGTAGGATACATATAACCTTTTTCTGAAAGTTTATAACATTTCGACCAAATAACCTAAATGTTCTATATAGCCTACAAAAGGGTTTTATATAGAACCTTTTAGGCTGCCATATGTTGCAACCTGGTCTCAGAGCATTTCTTATTATTCTGTATGTAAATCTGACGTCCTCCATTCAGTACACTATGTTATGTTTCGTATGGTATGTATTAATTTGTGAATGTCCATCATTAATTTTGTATAATATGGTACAAATGACAATTTTTATGATATGTTTTGAATTGCAAACTGTATAAAGGTTAAGAATTTACAAAACGTACAATATGTTACGACTTTGCAAAAAGTATGTAATAAATTCCAATTTGTTGTTGCTAACGTTAGCTAGTTGGCTAAGTTTCTAACGCTAACGTTAGCTAGGCTAGGGGTTTGTGTTAAGATTAGGAATTTGGTTAAAGAGTTAAGGTTAGGGTTAGCTAAAAGGGTTGAGGTTAGAAGGGTAAGCTACGACCAACCATCCTCCTAACCATACCAAATGTAACATATTATAGCAAGATGGCGCCGTACTGGATGGCTGCCGTTTTGCAAACTCCGACCCAACTTTGCTATTTTGTGATTATTTTGTTGTTTATTTTTACTTTATTTTCAAGAACAACCAACAATACATTTTGAACATCAGAGCAGCAGTTACTTACCCAAATTCCGGCTTCAACTTTGACTCATCTGCCCTGAGCACTCTCTGTAATTTCGACCCAATTTTCGGGCTACCCAAGAGGAAACTCCAGCATTACAGAGGCAAGAGGGGGGATCCTGGTGAGATTAAGACGAAGAGAAAACCGGCCACCTCCTCCCTCCATTCTACTGGCTAATGTACAGTCACTTGATAATAAGATGGAGGACCTTCGATCGCGGATCTGCTACCCACGGGACTCTCGAAACTGAAATATTCTTTGCTTTTCTGAAACATGTCTCTCGGACAATTGGCTATCCAACTCAATGGATTCTCCATTCACTGAGCAGAAAGGACAGTGGAGTCGGGGAAATCGAGGGGGGGGGGGTCCCTTTTCATCAACACCAACTGGTGTGCCAACTCCAGCATGTGGAAGTACCGACCCACTGTTCACCCTTCTTGGAATACCTGATGGTCAAATGCTGACCCTTCTACCTCCCAAGGGAGACTTCAGCTGTTATCCTTACTGTTATATACATTCCACCTCAGGAAAATAAAAATAACAAGCTGGCACTTAAACTGTACAAGACTATAAACAAGCAGAAAAACTACATTCAGAGGCTGCTTTTCTGGTTGTTGGCAGATTCATTTAAATCTGTGTCACTAAGACACGTGATGCCCAACTTCCATCAACACGTCTCCTACACTACTAGGGGTGATAAAGTCCTATACCGCTGTTATTCTACCCACAAACAAGCATACAAGACCCTCCCTCATCCGCCATTCGGCAAATCAGTTCATGACCCCATACTCGTGCTTCCTGTTTACAAGCAGAAGCTCAAACAGGAAGTACCCATGACTCTCTCCGTTGAGAAATGGTCACCAGAATCAGAGATTGTGCTACAGGACTGGTTTGCTAGAGCTGATTGGAATATGTTTCAAGACTCCTCCGATAACATTGATGAACTATCCACCTCCGTCACTGGCTTCATTAGAAAATGCATCAAAGACGTTGTCCACACAGTGAGGGTTCACTGCTTCCCAAATCAAAAGCCCATTTTTGGCGCTAAACTGAAGGACAGGGCTATCGCACAGAGCTATTATAGACAACCCTGAGGCTACGGCTGAGGACAGGAATAAGTACAAGAAGTCCAGCTATGACCTCCGCAGTTTCAAAAGGACAATATAGGAATGAGGCACAGGAATGTGGCAGGGGCTGCAGCGGAAGACCCAACAGTGATCTGCATTGTATGCATTCTTATGCATTCTTTGACAATCACAACATTGTGCCAGGTGTGAGGGCCACTCTCCGAGGCTGACGTGAGAAAGGTCTTTAAATCAGGTCAACACCCGCAAGGCCCGACGGTATTCCAGGGCACGTTCTCAGACATGCGCAGAACTGGCAGGCATATCCATGGTAATTTTCAACCTCTCTTTTCCCAGTCTGTAATCCCCACGTTTTAAGATGACCACCATAATTTCTGTTCAAGAACTCTAAGGCTTCATGCCACGTCTACCTCCCTGTAGCACTCACTTCTATAATCGCGAAGTGCTTTGAGGTGCTGGTTATGGCACACATTAACCCCACCATTCCAGACACCCTACACCCAATCCAATTTGTATACTGCAATAGCAGATCAATAGAAGACACAATCTCAATCTGAACACCTCCCTCTGCAATTGGATCCTTGACTTCCCGACGGGCCAACCCCAGGGTGTAAGAGGAAGGAACATCACCTCCGCCACGCTGACCCTAAACACAGGGTCCCCACAGGGCTGTGTGCTTACTCCCCTCCTTTACTCCCTGCTCACGCATGACTGTGTGGCCACGTATGACACCAACACCACCATCAAGTTTTCTGACGACACAACGGTGATAGGCCTGATCACCGGCGATGATGAGTCAGCCTACAGTCAGAGACCTGGCAATGTGGTGCTGGAGCAACAAACTCTCCCTCTATGTCAATAAGATCAAGGAGCTGATCGTCCCAAAACACGCACCCAGTCTTGAAGAAGGCTCAGACAGCGCCTCTTCCCCATCAGGAGGTTGAAAAAGTTTGGCATGGACCCTCAAATAGTTCTACAGCTGTACCATTGAGAGCATCTTGACTGGCTGCTTCACGGCTTGGTATGGCAATAACACCGCCCTCGGATGGCACTACAGAGTGGGGTGCGGACAGCCCAGTAAATCACTGGGGCCGAGCCTCCTGACATCCAGGACCTCTATATCAGTGAAAGGAAGGCCTGGAAAATTGTTAAAGACTCCAATCACCCAAGCCATAAACTATTCTCTTCCGAATGGACTAATATTTCCCTGTGTATAACTGCAGTTAAGCTATTCTGCAAACGAAAATCCTCAGTCAAGCAATCCGCATTGTAGAATTTCCTGCTCACATGCACTGCACATTATGGTAGGCTTATCAAGTAGAATATGCTTGACAGGACACTACTGCATCATGGGCAGCGCCATAGAAGCAGCAAAGAGGTCAATCGAACTCAACCGGGTGGGACTTCAAACTTCATTGGCTGATCCCTCCTAGTGACCATGTTTGAGTCATGTTCACCTGGGTCATCAGGAGGGGTCAGTCAATGGCAATTCCATTGTTTTGGTTGAGTTTGATTGACCTCTTTACCGCATCTATGGCGCTGCCCATGATGTCACAAAGGCTATAATGGCACACATACAAAGAAGAGTTGGCATTTAGCAGTCACTACTTCTAAACCTGAAAAGAGACAACTTCTACATGTTATGCAGGGAAAACAGCTAAATATATCAAAATCTGACTTGAGTAACCACATTGTGGGCCTGTTACAATATATAAATCATGACTGATTTAGCAAATATCCACTATAAGATCAGATTTGTTGAATGTACGCATATCCTTTACCCCATCTATTGAGCATCTTCAATTTGAAGTAGTACAATTTCTTCTTCACGATTGCCTGACCCCTCCTGATGACCCAGGTGGACATGACTCAAACAGGGTCACAAGGAGCCAATGAAGTTGGAAGTCCCACTCAGTTGACTATGTAAAATAGTGAAAGCCCTCAATGGCGCTGCTCATGCTAATACAGCCTTTTGGCCGCTAGAGGCCTCTATCATTCTCTATTGTATTAACCAATGATTTACAGTGCATTCGGAAAGTATTCAGACCACTTGACTTTTTCCACATTTTGTTACAGCCTTATTCTAAAATGGATTAAATATTTTTTTTTACACACAAAAAAGAATACAATAAAAATACCTTATTCAAATCAAATCAAATGTTATTGGTCACATACACGTGTTTAGCAGATGTTATTGTGGGTGTAGCGAAATGCTTGTGCTTCTAATTCTGACAGTGCAGCAATATCTAACAAGTAATACCTAACAATTTCACAACAAATGCCTAATACGCACAAATCTAAGTAAAATAATGGAATTAAGAATATATAAATATATGGATGAGCAATGTCAGAGCGGCATAGAATTGTGAGGGTCGACGCTGGAGACAGGAAGCGGGTGCAGGGAGAACATTTAATAAATAACAGACGAAACAGGACAGGAACAGCGTCTGGACAGGGGGAAAATAACGACATCAATGCAGACACAGGGAACAAACGGGGAAGCAGACAGTTATAAACAGGGCAATCAACAAACGGAAGGAGTCCAGTTGAGTTCAATGAGTGCTGCTGCGCGTAATGATGGTGACAGGTGTGAGTAATGAAGGGCAGCCTGGCACCCTTGAGCGGCAGAGATGGAGAGCGGGAGCAGTTGTGACAGTACACCAGTAAGCTGGTTTTGACATGAAAAACATACAACAACAGACAATCACAAGACAAGTGAAACAGATCGGGGTGTGACAAGGGAAAAACAACAACATCAATGCAGACATAGGGAACAAATAGGGAAGCAGACAGTTATAGACAAGAAAATCAACAAAGAGGAGTCCAGGTGAGTCCAATGAGCGCTGCTACGCGTAATGATGGTGACAGGTGTGCGTAATGAAGGGCAGCCTGGCACACTCGAGCACTAGAGTGGGAGCAAGGGGTGACAACACTAAGAGACAGTATATACATATGAGATGAGTAATGCAAGATATGTAAACATTATTAAAGTGGCCAATGATTACAAGTCTGTGTATGTAGGCAGCAGCCTCTCTGTGCTAGTGATGGCTATTTAACAGTCTGATGCCCTTGAGATAGAAGCTGTTTTTCAGTCTCTCTGTCCCAGCTTTGATGCACCTGTACTGACCTCGCCTTCTGAGTGATAGCGGGGTGAACAGGCAGTGGCTCGGGTGGTTGTTGTCCTTGATGATTTTTTGGGCCTTCCTGTGACATCGAGTGCTGTAGGTGTCCTGGAGGGCAAGTAGTTTACCCCCGGTGATGCGTTGTGCAGACCGCACCACCCTCTGGAGAGCCCTGCGGTTGTGGGCGTTGCAGTTGCCGTACTATGCGGTGATACAGCCCAACAGGATGCTCTCAATTGTGCATCTGTAAATGTTTGTGAGGGTTTAAGGTGACAAGCCAAATGTCTTCAGTCTGAGGTTGAATAGGCACTGTTGCGCCTTCTTCACCACGCTGTCTGTGTGGGTGGACCATTTCAGTTTGTCAGTGCTATGTTCGCAGAGGAACTTAAAACTTTCCACCTTCTCCACTGCTGTGGATAGGGGGGTGCTCCCTCGGATGTTTCCTGAAGTCCATGATCTTCTTCTTTGTTTTGTTGCACGAATGACAACTAATGCTGCAACCAGGGGCGCAACTTTGGATTTAGAAGTGGGGGAGCATAATTATTATTATTATTATTATTCCCGTCGGATAAACACTCAAACAGCCTATCCAACCGCTCGAAGGCATCTACATGGTCCTAATACACACCGTTGCCTCATTTTGAATCACATTATCACATCACAATTGATAAGACCCAGATGCAGACAGTTTGAAGTAACAAGAGTTTATTACAACAACAGGGGGCAGACAAGCGACAGGTCAAGGGCAGGCAGAGGTCAGTAATCCAGAGCAGTGTCACAAGGTACAGAACGTCAGGCAGGCTCAGGGTCAGGGCAGCCAGAATGGTCAAAACTGGGAAAACTAGAAAACAAGGACTATAGAGAAAACAAGAGTACGGAAAACCACTGGTAGGCTTGACGAGACAAGATGAACTGGCAACAGACAAACAGAAAACACGGGTATAAATGCACAGGGGATAATGAGGAAAATGGGCGACACCTGGAGGGGGGTGGAGACAAGCACAAGACAGGTGAAACAGATCAGGGTGTGACATCTGCAAAACCTGCAGAGCATTAGATTATAAATGGAAAGACAGGATAGACAGCCATCTGAAAAAATACACAAAAAAAATAAAAATACACTGCTGTTTCATCCTTAGGCAACATAAGACAATGTCAATCAACAAAAATATTTCACAACATATTCATTGTCTGTTCTTAAAAATGCCCATCATACCATATGTTATATGGTATGATGCCGTTCTGTACCTTTTGGACTCTGCTCTGGATTAGAAAATGTAGCGGGGGGAATGTATACTATTTTGAGAATGGAATAAAATGCCTATTATTCCCATATAATGTTGATAACAGACAATGAATAAGTTAAATATTTATGTTGATAATGTCCTTAAAATCAATAATCCCTGTATGATCCCTACACAGGCTCATGAGTCTGGGAGGGAGGGCGGCACAGCTTCTGTCACCCATAACCCTTCTAAATCTTCCACTATGAATTCCTGAAGTCCCAGATACTTTTCTGCCGCAGCCACAATCACGTCCAATTTGTTTGAGCTGTGCAGTTTATCACAGTTGCAATGAACGCCACAAATCCAATTTCTTTACATACAGCATGTCCGCTTCTCTTGGCTGACAAATAGGCTTATTCACTCTGGGCATTGGTGCAACCACTACCATTTCATCAACTTCACTTGCAGTCTTTGATTTTTTATTAACAACAAATCAATACAAAAGATACACGGGGAATACAATTATATTTAAGTTCCTAGGTGGCTGGTAGCCAATCTAGTACATAGTGGGATCGAATGGAGGACATGAAGGTATTTTAAACTTTGTAGCTTTTATATGATTCATTGCTGAATTTTTATTCACACCCTAGTGGGTGTGAAAAGGGGGATTGTGAGGTTCTGTGTTATGCACTATAGCCCGTTACCATATCATAGGTGATTGAATATTATTTGCTGTTGGCTTGTGTGGGTGTATGTGTTGTGCAACATAGCTGACTTGTGACATTATGTAGCATAGTGTGAATTGCAACTAATCTAGGGTGTCAGCAGTTTCAGGGCCATGGGCCTTTCTCGTGATGGAAAAATACAGAATAACATAAAAACAGGAACTGTGCAATGAGTTGTGGAGGCACATACAGAACAGAGTGTTGCGAGAACAAACGGTATTTTGTTAGATAGCAGGAGCCAGATGTGTGATAACTGTATCGAGAGTATGAGCGCACAGATATTCTACACAACAACGCCTGACCGCTGAAGCGCCTAGGGGCTGGGACCAGCTCGTGCGCCAACAATCAACGATAGGCTGAGTGAGTTTAAACCACGCCCAGTCTCTACTCTGACTGGCCAGCTCGAAAGCAGGAACTACTTCTGTCAGAGTATTTTAGAAGATAATATTAGTGTGTTGGCTAGTTCTCTGTTCTGCCCAGCGTGGTGTTACAGCGAACCCGTATATATGAAAATTGCATTTACCATTTATTGCTTAAGCTAATAAAAGTACATAGCATACAATATGGTGACTCAGTGTCATAACTTGTCCTGATACCAGATTCGAATTGACGCAACCCAAACAATACTCATTAAGTATATAGTATACAGTATGTTAGTATGGGTATTCAACACAGTTATAGTGTAGGCATTCTCTTGCCAATCGAATTCTGCCGGGATAATCATTCTCACCTGTGTTCTTAATTAATTGTCTTTGCACAGCTTGAAAGCGTGATTAACATGTTATCTAAATCACGTGCAATTACACTGAAATTAATTGGGGTGCAGGTTGTGGCTAGATGATATACAACCACCTAAAAAAATAAGAATTGCATGTTCGATTTGCGTTTTACCTAACCCCAACAGTCAAACGGTTATTTTGACACAGAGTAGGTGTCACACCCTGACCATAGTTTACTTTGTATATTTCTATGTTGTGGTTGGTCAGGGTGTGATCTGAGTGGGCATTCTATGTTACATGTCTAGTTTGTCTAGTTCTATGTTCGGCCTGATATGGTTCTCAATCAGAGGCAGGTGTTCGTCATTGTCTCTGATTGGGAACCATATTTAGGTAGCCTGGGTTTCACTGTGTGTTTGTGGGTGATTGTTCCTGTCTATGTGTTTTCACCAGATAGGCTGGTTAGGTTTTCGTTACGTTCATTACGTTCTTTATTTTGTAGTGTTTGTATTGATTCGTGTTTTACGTTTGTTTATTAAAACATGGATCGCAATCGACACGCTGCATTTTGGTCCGACTCTCCTTCTCATATAGAAAACCGTTACAGAATCACCCACCACCAACGGACCAAGCAGCGTGTCAACAGGCAGCAACAGCAGCGTAAAGAGGAATGGACATGGGAGGACGTTATGGACAGCAGGAGTATGGACTATACTACTTGGGAGGAGATCGACAGGTGGGCGGCCGACCCAGGGAGAGTGCCGGAGCCCGCCTGGGATTCGCTGGAGCAGTGCGAGGAAGGTTATCGTAGAATGGAGGCGGTGAAAGCAGAGAGGCGCTGGTATGAGAAGGCAGCACGGCGACGCGGATGGAAGCCCGAGAGGCAGCCCCAAAAATTTCTTGGGGGGGGGGGGGGCTAACAGGGAGTATGGCTACGCCAGGTAGGAGACCTGGGCGGACTCCCTGTGCTTACCGGGGGGCTAGAGAGACCGGACAGGCACCGTGTTATGCAGTGGTGCGCACGGTGTCTCCAGTGCGGGTGCATAGCCCGGTGCGGTATATTCCAGCTCCGCGTGTCGGCCGGGCTAGATTGAGCGTCGAGCCTAATGCCATGAAGCCGGCTCTACGCAGCTGGTCCCCAGTGCGTCTCCTTGGGCCGGCTTACATGGCACCAGCCTTGTGCTCGGTGTCTCCGGTTCGCCTGCATAGCCCAGTGCGGGCTATTCCACCTCGCGGCACTGGCAGGGCGACCGTGAGCATTCAACCAGGTAAGGTTGGGCAGGCTCGGTGCTCAAGAGCTCCAGTGCGCCTGCACGGTCCGGTTTTTCCAGTACCACCTCCACACCCCAGCCCTCCGGTAGCAGCTCCCCGCACCAGGCTTCCTGTGCGTGTCCTCGGCCCAGTACCACCAGTGCCAGCACCACGCCTGTCCAGCGCTGCCAGAGCCTTCCTCCTCTTCAGCGCTGTCGGAGTCTCCCGCCTGTTTAGCTGCTGTTAGAGCCTTCCTTCTCTACAGCGCTGCCGGAGTCTCCCGCCTGTTCAGAACTGCCAGTTTGCAAGGAGCTGCCAGTTTGCAAGGAGCTGCCAGTTTGCAAGGAGCTGCCAGTTTGCAAGGAGCTGCCAGTTTGCAAGGAGCTGCCAGTTTGCAAGGAGCTGCCAGTTTGCAAGGAGCTGCCAGTTTGCAGGGAGCTGCCAGTTTGCAGGGAGCTGCCAGTCTGCAGGGAGCTGCCAGTCTGCAGGGAGCCGCCAGAGCTGCTAGTCTGCAAGGAGCCGCCAGAGCTGCTAGTCTGCAAGGAGCCGCCAGAGCTGCTAGTCTGCAAGGAGCCGCCAGAGCTGCCAGTTAGCATGGAGCAGCCAGGGCCGCCAGTTAGCATGGAGCAGCCAGGGCCGCCAGTTAGCATGGAGCAGCCAGGGCCGCCAGTTAGCATGGAGCAGCCAGGGCCGCCAGTCAGCATGGAGCAGCCAGGGCCGCCAGTCAGCATGGAGCAGCCAGGGCCGCCAGTCAGCATGGAGCAGCCAGGGCCGCCAGTCAGCATGGAGCAGCCAGGGCCGCCAGTCAGCATGGAGCAGCCAGGGCCGCCAGTCAGCATGGAGCAGCCAGGGCCGCCAGTCAGCATGGAGCAGCCAGGGCCGCCAGTCAGCATGGAGCAGCCAGGGCCGCCAGTCAGCATGGAGCAGCCAGAGCAGCCAGTCAGCATGGAGCAGCCAGTCAGCATGGAGCAGCCAGTCAGCATGGAGCAGCCAGAGCAGCCAGTCAGCATGGAGCAGCCAGAGCAGCCAGTCAGCATGGAGCAGCCAGAGCTGTCAGTCAGCATGGAGCAGCCAGTCAGCATGGGGCAGCCAGTCAGCATGGAGCAGCAAGAGCTGCCAGTCGACCAGACTCTTCCAGATCTGCCAGTCGACCAGACTCTTCCAGATCTGCCAGTCGACCAGACTCTTCCAGATCTGCCAGTCGACCAGACTCTTCTAGATCCAACTATCTGCCTGGGCTTCCTCTCAGTGCTGAGCTTCCTCTCAGTCCCGAGCTACCCATCAGTCCCGAGCTACCCATCAGTCCCGAGCTACCCATCAGTCCCGAGCTACCTCTGTCCCGAGCTGTCCCTCTGTCCCGAGCGGTCATTAAGGAGGGTAACCTATCTAGGGACGCTAAGGAGGTGGACTAAAACGATTATGGAGTGGGGTCCACGTCCAGCGCCAGAGCCGCCACCGCGGACAGATGCCCACCCAGACCCTCCCCTATAGGTTCAGGTTTTGCGGCCGGAGTCCGCACCTTGGGGGGTGGGGGTACTGTCACACCCTGACCATAGTTTACTTTGTATATTTCTATGTTGTGGTTGGTCAGGGTGTGATCTGAGTGGGCATTCTATGTTACATGTCTAGTTTGTCTAGTTCTATGTTCGGCCTGATATGGTTCTCAATCAGAGGCAGGTGTTTGTCATTGTCTCTGATTCGGAACCATATTTAGGTAGCCTGGGTTTCACTGTGTGTTTGTGGGTGATTGTTCCTGTCTGTGTTTTCACCAGATAGGCTGTTTAGGTTTTCGTTACGTTCTTTATTTTGTAGTGTTTGTCTTGATTCGTGTTTTACGTTTGTTTATTAAAACATGGATCGCAATCGACACGCTGCATTTTGGTCCGACTCTCCTTCTCATATAGAAAACTGTTACAGTAGGACACTAAAGTTGGTAAGCCTACTATGTAATCAATTTAAATGTAGCCTCACTAGTTTTTATGAAGTGTTTCTACACCTGAAGCTAAATTCAGGTAGGTTACTTTTCCCACCAAAAAATTATGCTAGTTTGTGAATGTGTCATACAGGCCCAATAAATCACAATTCAATTGAGTACAGACTTAACTATTATGAATAACAGGGACAGAATGTAATATGGTATTTTATTCAATAGTTTGGGTATGGCCTCCTCTCAGGTGAATACTCAACGGAACCAGATGCTGATGACAGGTAACCCTTTTGCAGGGAAGCTGGCATCGAAATCCCCCTGCTAGGGTGAAGGAGTTCCAAATGTGGGCCTTAAGTGTAGTATTGGTGGGGAGGTGGATGGTTGTCAAACTGTTGTTGAAAAACGGCAAGTGAGAGAACATGGGTAAGATGAAACTTGCACAATTGGTGGCTGACTAAATACTTTCTTGCCCCACTGTAAATACATCTGAAGGTTTACACCCATTGGTTGAAAGAGGAAAGTAATAATTGCAAGAATGAGCCCATAGGTTAAATGGCAAGCATACAGAATGTGCATTATTGTGCTTATAGGCTAAAGATAAATAGGTGAATTACATTCTGTACATGGCTAATGGAAAGAGGAAAAGAACGAGACGCTATCCTAATGATACCTTTGTATGTCCTGTATAATAGAAAAGAGCGAATTATGTTATGCTGCTTGACGAAGTTTAACGAGCATTCAAACCAGCCTTCCTGATTTAACTTTCATAAATTACATTACAACAATAATACACCTAACTTTTACCCACCCACCTGCTAGGACTAAGCATGCTATTGCTGTCTCTTATTTTGGAATGTATAATGTCAGGCAATATGGTTAGATATTAGGTCCAGAAAGCCCCACGCAACCATTTAATCTCCACGGTTACTGACAACATCAGCAAGTTGAGCTACATGCTGTCTGAACAAGCACAACACTGCGGTGAGTGTATGAATTTGTTTAGGCATATCCATGACGTGTGTGTAAATGTCTACCTCTGTGATCTGTCTTTTTCTGAAAAGGAAATAATGGAGGCTGAAGTTGCAGGTGCCCCAAATCAAGGCTGGCATGTGGACGGTGATGGTGATGTCACTACTCTGCCCAGTGAGGGAGAGAAGCAAGTGCGAGACACAGAGACAGGTGGAACAGTTGTTGATATCCTTCGATGTATAGTTCTGGGCTTAGTTTTAACTTTGATCAATTGAGTGGGTGAGATTATAGCAGGATGCATGAGAATCAATGTCACTAATTGAAACCAAAGTCGCAAGAAGACATCACTCACAATTTGTAAAAAAAAAATTAAAAAAATTAATGGCAACATATTTACACTGTGTATGAATGCTGTCTCATGTCATACTGAATGAGTTGTGTTGACTATTTGTCTATTTTTCAGATGATGAGTCTTCTAGGTTAGAGCAGAAACCCAGTGAAGTATTTTTGCTCATGGATGACCATGTAAGAGAAATGTACAATTTAAGACAGGTCTTGTTATTTTCTCCTTCTCTCCCTGACTACTTATTTTCTCTCCCTATAGGGGCTGCAAGATGAATATGTACAGTCTTTTGATTGTCCACCAACTCCCACTTCTGGTTTTCTGGGAGTTCTTAGATATAAGAGGGAGTCCCAGGACCAAGCACCAAACCCAAGGAACATCCTCCCAGAGGTACAACACCTTACCCACCTGTCTGCTACCACACCCTAGTCTCCGTAATCTCTTCATAGTCCACTTTATTAGTTCCATGTGTCAGCCAGGTACTAATGATCAGAATATGAGAGGTCAAGTATCGCCCCTCAAACCCAGCACTTCTATCTCGGAAGATGTTTTCCACTCAGGGATACAACTGGCATTGTGATGTTATGAATATAATGTGCAACCCATATGCAATAGAAATTGTGAATAGCACAACTGAAAATAAAAGAGAGCCGCACACTCTAGCAGCTCAGATGCAAAAGTGTAATTACCAACGTTTCGACAGCCAAGCTGTCTTCATCGGGGTATAATCACTAACACTGCGGGATGACTCATTTATGTAGTGTCAAAAGACACAGGTGTCTGTAATCATGGCCAAGAATGGCCTAATATCATTGGGTAATTATCAAATATTAAAATGTCATACAAAGAACAGCATACAAACAACAAATGGATAGCATACGATCATAAATTAATTCGACTACACAACCTTACAAACAATTACAATGGCAAAGTCACAATAATCACAAGAATGGCTTCAGATCAAAGTCTACGTTGAAACCGAAGGTAGCAAGGGTCTTTAAATTAGATCCAGGCAGCCTCTCGTTTTGACAATAAATTATCAAGGTCACCCCCTCTCCTAGGGAGGGTGACATGTTCGATGCCAATATAACGCAGAGACGAAATCGAGTGGCCTGCCTCCAAGAAGTGGGCCGCAACTGGGTAAGTAAAGTTTTTGCACCTAATGGTGCTACGACGCTCTGAGATTCGTACTTTTAATTCGCGTTTTGTTTTACCCACATACTTTTTACCACAAGGACAAGTTATAAGATAAATAACTGCCTTAGTGGAGCACGTAATAACACCTTTGATTGGGATCGATTTCTCTGTTTGTGGGTGTTTGAAGGATCTACATTTATAAGTGCCATTGCATTGAGCACAGCCATTACACTTGTAATTTCCATCCAGTAGGGGCGCAAATAGACGTTGTTCAGGAATATCTTGGTGGTAAATCAGAGTTCCCTTCGGTCTCAACGTAGACTTTGATCTGAAGCCATTCTTGTGACTTTGCCATTGTAATTGTTTGTAAGCTTGTGTAGTCTAAAATGAATCTATGATCGTATGCTATCCACTTGTTGTTTGTATGCTGTTCTTTGTATGCCATTTTAATATTTGATAATTAACCAATGATATTAGGCCACTCTTGGCCATGATTACAGACACCTGTGTCTTTTGAAACTATATAAACGAGTCTTTGTGATTAAACGAGTGTTTGTGATTATACCCTGATGAAGACATCTTGGCTGTCGAAACGTTGGTAATAAAAATTTTGCATCTGAGCTCCTAGAGTGTGCGGCTCTCTTTTATTTTCAAGTTTACTCCGCTAGCCAGCACCTCGCCTAAATAGGTGTTTCTTTTTCTTCTAGAATAACACAACTGAGACATTTTTGGAGACTGTGTATAACTCTGTATTATTGTAAGTGATCCATTGTGTGATCATCTTTGACCACACCCCCCTGTTGTCCTGCCCCAGCCTCTCGTGGACTCTCCAGTGACGTGTGAGTACTGTGGAGAGAAAGCAAGGCCTCCACTTGGACCAACATTTGCAGAGGACCCTGGGGTAAGGCTGAATGTCATGGACGGTAAAATGAAACGCCCTGAACCAAGCATCACCTAAATAGGGGTTTGGGAATATTAGTGTGAACAAAGCATGACACATGATTTTTATGATATGCCCCTCCCCACACTCCATATGTCCCTCCCCACACTCCATTTGCCCCTCCCCACACTCTGTATGCATACACACACACACACACACCCTACCCTACTCTATTTCTCTCTTTCATGATCTATCTCACGCACATGCCCTCACACACACACAGATCTTCTGCTGTGCCCAGTACCAGCAGCTGTGTGACATGCTGGCCCATGAAAGGTGGCTTGCCCTGCAGAGACCTGATCAGGAGGATGACGCAACACTCCCACCTAACAATCAGCCAACCAGAGAGGAGGAGGAGCTGCAGGCCCAGGCCCGGGACAGAGAGGAGCACAGGTATGAGGGGTCATAGATGAAAGGTCAAAATAAGGGACAAATCTGCATCTTATTCTCTGTCTAGGAAACGGGTGACACTAAGGCAGCTTGCTGCCTGAACATGATTGGATCATTGGTTTTCCTTCCTAATGGATCATCTGCTATTAGTTTCTTAGTGTCTGACTCTCTATTGTTCTCCACGCGTTGGGATTGAGAAGAATAGTCTGCAATCCCATAAGCATAATCAGGTGTGCTTGATTGAGCTTGCCTTGTGTGCCGGATGGGTGGAGTTTGAATTTAGGACGGAAATCCAGCACATCACTAGCAAACTCCACCTCTTCCTCCTCAGAAAGCAGGAGCAAGAGCGAGAGCGACTCTACCAGGACACACAGTCAACCCTCCGATCTGCAGATACCTGTGAGTACGCAACAGTTTATAAACACACATTTAAATATGAGTCTGTTTTCTGTGGAAATGGTCAATTAATCGCTTTAAGTTCATTCAGGATGTTCATTTTTATAGATATATTTTAAAAGCCATATATTTCCATTAACTTTTAACTGATGTAGTTTTAATGTCATTGACCTACTGTCCTGTTTCATAGACACGCCCTTCTCTAGGACCATCAGCTACCAGCTGTCCACCTGTACAGCCAAAGAGGGACAGTGGACTGTTACACAACATCCTGGGATTGAGGAGGACCTGGAAAAAAAAAATGGAGACACCCTTTATGACCATGAGTCATTTGAGTTTGGCATTTCTCCGCATCAGGTACAAATGATTTTGAACCTTTATTGCATTTACTTTGAACCTAACAACATGATGGATGAGGCAGCTAGACAAGTGAGAGATTCTGGTGTGCAGGTTTGCATGAGGACAGTGCCATCATGTGGTCACCAGTAGAGGTGCGTGTGTAAAATCCCTGAGGAAGCCAAGCCAGTAAAAAAAGCCATATTACAACCTCTGTTGTGATAATTGTGTTTGCTCTATAACCCTTTCGTTCATACGCCACCACGATATACAATAAGGCCGTGACAACAACACAGTGGCGTAATAAATTCAACTACACGTGTGTTTGTTTAATCACAAAACCAGAGAGCAACATCTGTCCGGTGAAGTCCACAAAGCAAATGATGCATATGTTAGACGTTCACCTAGGGGTCATGATTGGGGCTGTACAAATGTTTGATGTATTAGAATAATTGATTATGCTTATGTTATATTAAGGGGAGGGGTTATAAGACCCCTTCCTCATATTTATATGGTCCTAGACTACAGATTAACTATATATGTACCTTTTACTCCTGAGACCAAAACCATGCCTACAAAGCTATATAAACAAAGCTTTTATAATAAATTTATTATAAAAGCTTTGTTTATATAGCTTTGTAGGCATGGTTTTGGTCTCAGGAGTAAAAGGTACTGACGTAGTGACATCACTAAAGGCTGGACTTCGGTTTTGATAAAATAACATGGGACCTTTTCTTTGATACAGAACTTACTCAGAAACATGCGTGCTATGTTCCTGATTTGTCAACTTCTGTCTGCAATTGCATTAAAGGTTTTTGAATGATTTAATTAAAGATATTGTCATAATGCTAATTTTACCAATGATTGACAAGGAAACAGGAACGAACACACAGTTATCACTTTTTTTTGTTATTTTGTTTTGAACCTTTATTTAACTAGGCAAGTCAGTTAAGAACAAATTCTTATTTTCAATGACGGCCTAGGAACAGTGGGTTAACTGCCTGTTCAGGGGCAGAACGACAGATGTGTACCTTGTCGGCTCGGGGATTCAATCTTGCAACATTTTGGTTACTAGTCCAACGCGCTAACCACTAGGCTACCCTGCCAACCCACTTGAAGCATGGTCAAGCAAGTTTAATGTTTGACAAG
Organism: Oncorhynchus clarkii lewisi; assembly: GCF_045791955.1. Classification (NCBI taxonomy): domain Eukaryota; kingdom Metazoa; phylum Chordata; class Actinopteri; order Salmoniformes; family Salmonidae; genus Oncorhynchus; species Oncorhynchus clarkii. The sequence continues at coordinate 14,113,715 of NC_092166.1, read as the reverse complement.
TTTACTAAACAACTACTGGTTGAGAACTACAGGGTTACCACAATCAGCACAAAGACAACAGACATTGCCTCTGCTATTCCAGCACCAAACATTTAAAGACCATCAAATCAATAAGGCTATATATGGTTTGTTTAATACATACAATTTTTTTTAAATTAAGAAACCAAAAACAATTTAGTCCAATCAATGTTTCTAAATATCATCTGGCTGTCCATTGTACTGATTTCTCTGTGTGTGTGTGTGTCCACGCTCGCGCAAGTAAAACAAAACATGTTGACTCGCCCTACTCGTAGACTAGTTGAATGCCAATACCCTGATCCTCCTCTCTTTCATGTTGTCAAAACGGTCTATGGCTCTGTCATACAGTGCACTTTTAGGTTTTGTTGTTATAGGCTACCTAGCTAAAATGTTTGCTAGCCTGATGTCCTTGCATGGGCAACAATGAACCACTAAGTTAGCTAGTTAATTTAGCTAGGTAGCTAGGCTACATATTGAGCTTCAATTGTCTCAGTCCAGTGGCACAACATATTCATTTATGGTTAGATCAGAATCACCGTCAAAATCATTGGCCTGTACAGAGAATTAAGTCAAAACCACAAGTCCAAATCCCCATCTCCATCCATGGCTTAGGAAAGGGCTGATTTAGCAAGCTACCTACTGCAGGACATCAACACTCTAGCAGACCAGAAACTGACACTTTTTCTGAAAATTACATTTGGCAAAGGAAGTGATTTGATTGGTCTGAAGCCAAATCCAAAACTGGCCTCCCTTGCGGGCATTTTGTTACACCAGGACAGCCCACAGTTGAGCCTGTGGGCTACACAGCCCACAGTTGAGCTCAGCTCAATGCTTATTGGCTAATTATTTGGGTTTTTTTATCGAGGGAGGCCAAATGCTAGTTGGCATCAGTCAATCAAATGGTGCGGTGGCAACATGTTACACTCTTTAGGTCCAGACAGCATTAGATACATGGTTACCCATACTAAGACAGAGGGGGTGCTGTTTCCTTCACACTGATTTCTCTGGTGAGATTCAGCCACTTGCGAATTGACTGAAAATTATGGTCAAATATTTTGGGGAAGCCTTGCTTCCCTTGGCATCAATGACTATACGCCACTGGTGGTCACATCTGAAAATACTTATGAATACACTTGTGAATACAGGTTATCTTAACTGATCCGTGCGTTTTGTATATGGATTGTGTTGGCAGGATGGGGCACAATTTCTGGAGAAGTATTATGCCTGTGGGAGCAAGTTTCTCACAGTCTTCCCAGATGGTTCTGCCCAGGTTTTGTATCCTTTCACAACATAAGTAAACTCATTGTTGGAGATTTTAACTATACGATCATGTAATTTTGTATTGTCCATCCTTATCATTATGCCAAACAGCTATCCCTCTGGCTTCTTGGCCCTGGTCATAATCTCTGATGGAAGAGAAAGGGTATGTATTGTACATGATGACCACTCCCTTGGGCAGCCAATCAGGGCCCTATTCCAATCTGATGGCAGGGCCACATGTTACCATGGCAACGGTAATGTCTGGTAAGACGGGGACACTCTTTGTGATTAGTAATTTGTAATAAAAAATGTGTACTTATTCAGGAAAATGTCTTGTCCGTAACTTCAGTGTCTGTCCCAGGCTGAGCTTGGACGCGTCAGGAGGTCAGTGTCTGGATGATGCGGGGGCCAGGATCAGAAGGTGGAGTTGGAGAGGCCACAGCCAGACGCCCACCCCCCTGCGGCCGGTCTTCCTATCTTTAAACCGCAGCCTGGGGGTGAGGGTCCTGGGACAGGAACACATGTTTGTGTCCTTCCTTTCTGCTGGCCAACAGGCCAAGTTCAGTGTGGGGGCCTGTTTGCAGGTAAGCATACGCCAACTCACACTGACAAATGTACTCATTCCTATACACCTGTCCACACCAACACATATCCTCTTAGATGTATTTGGGGGACTTTGAGTGGTTCTGACTGACATTTTTGTGTACAAAGTGCCCTGTGAATGTTGTAGGGTCCCGTGTCTTATAGTGCAAGAAAGCCCCACCTCTCTGCCCTCCTCTCCACCGGGGATGACTTGAAATGTCAGGTTTCAGGCCCGACATTTGCATAGGCAGAGATGTCATATTTTCTGGCCTATCGAGACAAAGGAACGATTTCCTGTGTCTGTGAAACTCACAGCTGGGCTTGCAGTAGAGCGTATGAAACTGTGGAATATAGTGGATGTAACAATACTAGTTTCATCTCGCTGTGATATTTTCAGCCACTAGAAAAACACTAAAAAATAGTACATTTATTAGAATTGAACTAGGATCACTTTCTCTTAGTCACAGATGGACGATATCACTGAGTCCTTAAAGCTGAAGTTGTAATGAGTCAACAAACATTTGAATGGTGTGTCTGCATCGCTCAGTGGACATTTAGGAGAAACTGATCTGTTGGCAGTTTGTCAAAGATAAAACAAACAGCCAGATTTTTCACTGAATGTAAAAGTCTGAAGCATCCGGTTGGAATTTCCACTCACCACCAAATATGGTGATGAGAGGAAGCCCAGTGGCCGGCAATGGGAGAAGATGGAGCGAGATGGATTTTGTCCAACATTATGCAATTGTTATCATTGATGAAAATGTTGATCTCAATTCAGTTTTCTGTTCCATAAACTAGAATCTGTTAGTAACAGTTTTGCAGACTTTACCCTTTGCCAAAGTTTTAAAAAATTGTGTTAAGGAGTGCAAGGGCGAATTGCATAATTCCACAAGCGCAATTCAGAGTAGGCGTTCTCTAATGGAAATATGCAAATACATGCTAGAATGCGCCAATGGGATCTCTCTAGATCATGCTTGGCTCTGCCCACCTCCTTTCTTGTTCTGCCCACTATTATTAATTTGCTCCCACTGTGGTTTCTTGGGTTAGTTCTAAAATGTATTTGGTGTTATGAAATGGTGCCAATATTGTACTGACCATATTTAATTTACACTTATGTGAAATCTTAAATCATTTATAATTAGATTATTACTATATTTAAAAGCATGTCAGTCATGTCAAGTGCTATTGCCCTACTTTTGTTGAATAGGGGAAAAAATATGATTTTTCATAATATTTTGCACCAGAAAGGTGAGTGTCTATTTAAGCGGAAATCAACATTTTGCCCAATTATTCAACTAGAAATCTTATAAAATCATTTTTACAAATTATTATTCTTAACAGCCAGTGGCTCTGGGGATGATTCAGGCTCCAGGTCCATCCATATCCAAGGAGGAGTGTATTCTATTGGCTGGACGGATAAGGGTCCATCAGGTCATTAGGCATCTCCACCACTGCCTGCGCTGCCCCTCCAACCCAAGGCCTCTGAGGGCTGGACTAGCTCCTAGCCTCCTCTCTCTGGCCAAAAGGTTACTGGACTTGAGTTGCTCTCTTCAGCTTGAGGAGCGTGAGAGGGCCTTTGTCCACAGGTGTCTCCAGGATTGCCTGTGATCTCTATACCAAAACATCATTATGTGGAAACATTGAACATTTCAGCTCATTATGACACCACACAGATTTGACAATAGTGATCCTATTAAATGAATTCCTAATTATATGGATTTGACTTACATCACAGCCTACAGTGCCTTCCGAAAGCTTTCACAACCCTTGACTTTTTCCACATTTTGTTGTTACATGGTGGGATAAGAAAAAAATAGTCAACTATTTCACAAAATACTCTGTCAAAGTGGAAGAGAAATTCTAACATTTGTATAAAAAAAATAATTTGTCTCCCAGTGTTTGTTGGGATGCAGACTGAACCAGGTTTTCCGCTACGATTTCCCATGTGCTTAGCTCTATTTTGTTTATTTTTACCCTAAACAACTCCCAAGTACTTGCCGATGACAAGCATACTCATAACATGATGCAGCCACCAACATGCTTGAAAATATGAAGAGTGGTACTTAGTGATGTGTTGTGTTGGCTTTGCCCCAAACACAATGCTTTGTATTCAGGATATGACGTTAATTTCTTTGCCAACTTTTTAGAAGTTTTACTTTAGTGCCTCATTGCAAACAGGATGCATGTTTTGTAATATTTGTAATCTGTACAGTCTTCCTTTTTCATTCTGTCGTTTAGGTTAGTGTTGTGGAATATCTTCAATGTTGTTGATCCATCCTCAGTTTTCTCCTATCACAGCCTTTCAACTCTGTAACTGTTTTAAAGTCACCATTGGCCTCATCCTGAAATTCCTGAGCGGTTTCCTTCCTTTCCGTCAACTGAGTTAGGAAGGACACCTGCATTTTTGTGGTGACTGTGTGTATTGATACTCCATCCAAAGTGTAATTAATAATTTCACCATGCTCAGTGATATTCAATGTCTGGCTGATAAATCATTTTAAAAAAGCAATAGGTAGAACCTCCCTGGTTTTTGTGGTTAAATTTGTGTTTGAAATTCACTGCTTGACTGAGGAACCTTACAGATAATTCTGTGTGGGGTCTAGAGAAGAGGTAGTCATTCAAAAATCATGTTAAACACTATTATTGCACAGTGAATCCATGCAACTTCTTATGTGACTTGTTAGGGTGTGAAAATTTGCTTAACTTATTTAGACTTGCCATAACAAAGGGGTTGAATACTTATTGACTCAAGACATTTCAGCTTTTCATTTTTAATTAATGATAAATGTATATCAAATACATAATTCCACTTTGATATTATGGGGTGTTGTGTATAGGCCAGTGACAAACCTCAAGTTAATCAATTTTAAATCCCACCTGTAACACAACAAAAACTTGGAAAAAGTCTAGGGTGTGAATACTTTCTGAAGGCACTGTACTTGTACAAACTTCCATCCCATTATGACATCACACAACACCCCCATGGTCCTTATTAAACGATCAGCTCATTATGACCTCACACAGCACCACTTGCATCATATCACATGCAGTGAACACTCAGCTCATTGTGACATCATAGTGCCATGAGACTGTGCCTACTGTGTAATATTGACTGTAATAGAAACTTTTTTTTTATTACAGTTGTCTGATACTTTTTAGACCTCTGCAATGCATAATTGTGAGAAGCTTGATTTAATTTTAAACATGAAATGAGTTATGTGAAACTACTCAATAGTGTCACAATAACTGAACTTCATTTCAATATTAATTTCTGACTTTCAATAGATATTTTCTGATTTATTTTTTCTAGATTCATGAGTGTGTATCAAATGTACTAGATCAAATAATGTTATTTGTAGCAACATACAATAAACAACACAGGTTGGTGGAACCTTAATTGGGGAGGACTGGCTCGTGGTAATGGCAGCCATCGTCATGAGCCATCCTCCCCTCAGCAGCTTCCTGTGATAAACACCTATGAGCAGGGTCAATAGTAAAGTAGTCTTGAATTGTGCTATGTGTTAATCGTTGTAAGGATGGCTCATAATAATGGCTGGAACGGCGCAAATGGAATGCCATCAAACATATGCAAACCATGTGTTTCATGTATTTGATGCCATTCTGCTCCAGCCATTACCGCAAGCCCGTTCTCCCCAATGAAGGTGTCACCAACCTCCTGTGGTTGTAACACTAGCGGGGATAGTAGGTTGTACTATGTCTTTCACTGTGGATTAAAGAGTCTGGTGTAATCCAAGATGGGACGGTCTCAACCAGAATTGTTACCGTCCAGATGAGACTCGGCTTAAGCTCTTGCTAAACCCCTTAATCATTTAACCTAATTAGAAGATATGCTCTTGTAGACATGCTTCTCTTTATGAGTCTAGGTAGCATTTTAGACGGTTATGATAGCAATATTCTTTAGGCAGCAATATTATCCTATTAAGTGGCATGTCAAGAAATGGTGGTACACTGAACACAAATATAAACCCAACATGTAAAGTGTTGGTCCCATGTTCCATGAGCTGATATACACTACTGTGCAACAGTTTTAGGCAGGTGTGAAAGAATGCTGTAAGGTAACAATGCTTTCAAAAATAAACATGTTAATAGATTGCATTTAGTTCATTGATAAATATAAAGTGAGTGAACAGAAGAAGAAAATCTAATCCATATTTGGTGTGACCACCCTTTGCCTTCAAAACAGCATCAATTCTTCTAGCTACACTTGCACAAAGTCAGGGATTTTGTAGGCTTATTGTCAGGTGTATGATTAAACAATTATACAAAACAGGTGCTAATGATCATCAATTCAATATGTAGGTTGAAACACAATCATTAACTGAAACAGAAACAGCTGTGTAGGAGGAATAAAACTGGGTGAGGAACAGCCAAACTCCGCTAACAAGGTGAGGTTGCTGAAGACAGTTTACTGTCAAAAGTCATACACCATGGCAAGACTTAGCACAGCAACAAGACACAGATGTGCTGTCCAAGCTCTTTTGAAGATGCACAAAGAAACGGGCAACGTTGAGGACCGTAGAAGCAGTGGTCGGCCAAGGAAACTTACAGCAGCAGATGAGACATCATGCTTACTTCTCTTCACAATCTGAAGATGTCCAGCAGCGCCATCAGCTCCGAATTGGCAGAAAACAGTAGGACCCTGGTACACCCATCTACTGTCCGGAGAAGTCTGGTCAGAAGTAGCCTTCATGGAAGACTTACGGCCAAAAAGCCATACCTCCCACGTGGAAACAAGGCCAAGCGAGTAAACTTTGCACGAAAAACACAGGAACTGGGGTGCCGAAAAATGGCAGCAGGTGCTCTGGACTGATGAGTCAAAATGTGAAATATTTTGCTGGAGCAGAAGGCAGTTTGTTCGCTGGAGGGCTGGAGAGTGGTATACAAATGAGTGTCTGCAGGCAACAGTGAAGCATAGTGGAGGTTCCTTGCAAGTTCGAGGCTTCATTTCTGCAAATGGAGTTGGGGATTTGGTCAGAATGAATGGTCTCCTCAATGCTGAGAAGCACAGGCAGATAGTTATCCATCATGCAATACCATCAGGGAGGCGTCTGATTGGCCCCAATGTATTCTGCAGCATGACAACGACCCCAAACAGTTCTTAATGACTTTTGCTGTATCGTCAGCGTAAAGAAGAACAAGGAGTCCTGGAAGTGATGGTATGGCCCCCACAGAGCCCTGATCTCAACATCATCGAGTCTGTCTGGGATTACATGAAGAGAGAGAAGCACCTGAGGCCGCCTAAGTCCACATAAAAACTGTGGTTAATTCTCCAAGATGTTAAGGCCGACCTACCTGCCGAGTTCCTTAAACTGTGTACCTAGAAGAATTGACGCTGTTTTGAAGGCAAAGGGTTGATTTGATGTAGATTTTTTATTCTGTTCACTCACTTTGCATTTTGTTAATTGATAAATATAAACTATTAACATGTTTATTTTTGAAAGAATTCTTACTTTACAACATTTTTTCACACCTGCCTAAAACTTTTGCATAGTACTGTAAAAGCGTATTTCTCTCAAATGATGTGCACAGATGTGCTTACAACCTGGTTAGTAAACATTTCTCGCTTGCCAAGATAATCCATCCACCTGACAGGTGTGGCATATACAGTGCATTCGGAAGGTATTCACACCTCTTGACTTTTAACACATTTTGTTCCGTTACAGCCTTATTCTAACATGGATAAAATAACCATTTTCCCTCATCAATCTATAACACAATACCCCATAATGACAAAAATCTGAAATACTTTATTTACATAAGTATTCAGACCATTTGCTGAGACTCAATTGAGTTTAGGTGCATCCTGTTCCCATTGATCATCCTTGAGATGTTTCTACAACTTGATTGGAGTCCACCTGTGGTAAATTCAATTGATTGGACATGATTTGGACAGGCACACACATGTCTATATAAGGAGCAAAAACCAAGCCATGAGGTCAAAGGAATTGTATGTAGAGTTCCGAGACAGGATTGTGTCGAGGCACAGATCTGGGGAAGGACACCGAAACATTTCTGTGGCATTGAAGGTCCCCAAGAACACAGTAAGCACCAAGACTCTTCTTAGAGCTGGGCAATCGGGGGAGAAGCGCCTTGGTCAGGGAGGTGACCATGAACCCAATGGTCATTCTGACAGAGCTCCAGAGTTTCTCTGTGGGCAACCATCTCTGCAGCACTCCACCAATCAGGCCTTTATGGTAGAGTGGCCGGGCGGAAGCGACTCCACAGTAAAAGGCACATGACAGCCCGCTAGGATTTTGCCAAAAGGCACCTAAATGACTCTCAGTCCATGAGAAACAAGATTCTCTGGTCTGATGAAACCAATATTGAACTCTTAGGCCTGAATGCAGAGCGTCACGTCTGGAGGAAACCTGGGACCATCCCTACGGTGAAGCATGGTGGTGGCATCATCGAGCTGTGGAAATGTTTTCAGTGGCAGGGACTGGAAGACTAGTCAGGTTTGAGGGAAAGATGAATGGAGAAAAGTACTGAGAGATCCTTGATGAAAACCTGCTACAGAGTGCTCAGGTCCTCAGACTAGAGCAAAGGTTCACCTTCCAACAGGACAACGACCCTAAGCACACAGCCAAGACAACACAGGAGTGGCTTCGGGACAAGTCTCTAAATGTCCTTGTGTGGCCCAGCCAGAGCCCAGACGTGAACCCGATAGAATATCTATGGAGAGACCTGAAAATAGATGTGCAGAGACGGTCCCCATCCAACCTGACAGAGCTTGAGAGGATCTGCAGAGAAGAAAGGGAGAAACTCCCCAAATGCAGGTGTGGCAAGCTTGTAGCGTCATACCCAAGAAGACTCGAGGCTGTAATCGCTGCCAAAGGTGCTTCAACAAAGTACTTAGTAAAGGGTCTGAATACTTATGTAAATGTGGTATTTCAGTTTTATTATATATTTTTTTGTTGCAAAAATGTCTAAAAACCTGTTTTTGCTTTGTCATTATGGGGTATTATATGTAGATTGATGAGAAGAAAATAAAATCCATTTTAGAATAAGGCTGTAACGTAACAAAATGTGGAAAAATTGAAGGGGTCTGAATACTTTTCAAATGCACTGTAAAGAAGCCGATTAAACAGAATAATCATTACACAGGTGCACCTTGTGTTGGGGAGAATAAAAAGACTCAAATGTGAATTTTTCATACACAACACAATGCCGCAGTTTCGAGGGAGCGTGCAATTGGCATGCAGACTGCAGGAATGTCCACCTGAGCTGTTGCCAGATAATTTAATGTTAATTTCTTTACCATAAGCCGCCTTCGACGTCATTTTAGATAATTTGGCAGTATGTCCAACCAGTCGTGTGGTCGTGTGGGCGAACGATTTGCTGATGTCAACGTTGTGAACAGAGTGCCCCATGGTGGGGTTATGGTTAGGCAGGCATAAGCTATGGACAAAAAAAAAGTGTTTTTTATCAATGGCAATTTGAATGCACAGAGATACCGTGGCGAGATCCTGAGGACCATTTTCATGCCATTCATCTGCCGTCATCACCTCATGTTTCAGCATGATAATGTCGCAAGGATCTGTACACAATTCCTGGAAGCTGAAAATGTCCCAATTCCTCCATTGCCTTCATACTCACCAGAAGTGTCACCCATTGAGCATGTTTGGGATGCTCTGGATCGACGTGTATAGCCGTGTGTTCCAGTTCCCGCCAATATCCAGCACTTCGCACAACATTCCACAGGCCACAATCAACAGCCTGATCAACTCTATACGAAGATGTCGCACTGCATGAGGCTAATGGTGGTCACACCAGATACTGACTGGTTTTCTGATCCTGATTTTTCTTTAAGGTATCTGACCAACAGATATGTATTCCCAGTAGTGTGAAATCTATAGATTAGGTCCTAATTATTTTATTTCAGTTGACTGATTTCCTTATATGAAGTGTAACTCAGTAAAATCTTTGAAATTGTTGCATTTTGTATTTATATATTTTTTCAGTATAGATAGCTTTTGGTGTGAAGAAGAATGATGGGAAGGGGCATCTTACCATGCAACACACTTAGTTATTTCGTTTTGACTATTTACATTGTTAATAGCTGAACAGTACAGAAGCTTCAGTTGTGGAACACTCTAACGGAATTCTCTCATTAAAGGGATTTGTTAAGTGTGGCTTTCCACGCATTTCTAGGAATTGACTCCTGGCGTCTCCGCCTAAAGCCGGATGTACACTACAGGACATGGGCCAGGACTTAGCTGCTCAGATACATTTTTGAGATTCGAGACAAAATCCCCATGTGGTTCACCGACGCTCGTTTAATTTGAGCGGGTCAAAGACTCATCCTGAAGAACTCTAGGTCCTTGCGATAGAGTACAATTACTGCTGCCTAGAACCCAGAGTTTTTCCTGGTCAAGTCACATGGTCAGAAAGAATCCAGGGGCCCGAACTGAAAGTGTTACTGCAAAGATTATTCCAGCCTTTTCAACTGTCAGTGATTAGCTAGGAAATCATTTTATTAGATGGTATTGGAACATTGCCAATGGTGTGTTAAGAGTAGGCTGTTCCACAAACATCCCTGGCAAAGTACTGCATTAGATTAGAAATCATTAATTTCATGCTTTATTGTAAGTTTGGAATACTTTTATTTGATATAGGAAATGCTCAGAACTTTTGAGCTAGAGCAGAAGAAGGAGGAGTCGTTAGAGATGGCTGAGGGACTAAAACCAGAGAGCCCTGAGTCTGTCTGGATGTTGATGTGGATACATTACCCTCACGTATGGGGACACCTGCTCATCGAATATCTCATTCCAAAATCATGGGCATTAATATGGAGTTGGTCCCCCCTTTTCTGCTATAACAGCCTCCACTCTTCTGGGAAGGCTTTCTACTAGATGTTAAAACAATGCTTTGGAGACTTGCTTCCATTCAGAGCATTAGTGAGGTCGGGCACCGATGTTGGGCGATTAGGCCTGGCTCGCAGTCTGCGTTCCAATTCATTGCAAAGGTGTTCAATGTGGTTGAGGTGAGGGCTCTGTGCAGGCCAGTCAATTTCTTCCACACCGATCTCAACAAACCACTTCTGTATGGACCTCGCTTCATGCACGGGGGCATTGTCAAGCTGAAACAGGAAAAATACTTCCCCAAACCGTTGCCACAAAGTTGGAAGCACGGAATCATCTACAATGTCATTCTAAACTGACTTGTTGGAAAGTTGGCATCCTATGACGGTGCCACGTTGAAAGTCACTGAGCTCTTCAGTAAGGCCATTCTACTGCCAATGTTTGTCTGTGGAGATTGCATGGCGGTGTGCTCTATTTTATACACCTGTCAGTAACGGGTTTGCTGAAATAGCTGATCCACTAATTTGAAGGGGTATCCACATACTTTTGTATATATAGTGTATGTACATATAACTAGGAATAAAGTGACTAGACAACAGGAAAGATACACAGTAGTTACAGTGTATGAGATGAGTCAAAAAAGTTTGTATATACTTTTATACACTACCGTTCAAAAGTTTGGGGTCACTTAGAAATGTCCTTGTTATTGAAAGAAAAGCACATTTTTTGTCCATTAAAATAACATAAAATTGATCAGAAATACAGTGTATACATTGTTAATGTTGTAAATGACTGTTGTAGCTGGAAACAGCTGATTTTTAATGGAACATATGGAATATAATATAATCCAATATATAATAATCATTTACAACATTAAAAATGTCAACATTGTGTTTCTGATCAATTTTATGTTATTTTAATGGACAAAAAAATGTGCTTTTCTCTCAAAAACAAGGACATTTCTAAGTGACCCCAAACTTTTGAACGGTAGTTTATATAGTGTACCTTGAATATAATTTCCTCCATAAGTACTGAAGGGTGCAAATTCTAAATCAATACATTTCCAATACACTTTACATCTCCTAAGTTATCGGTCTCCTGCATTTACAAAGAACTTTAGGATGAAACTGTGATCCTGTTTCTTACACAAATGTATCCCCTCCTGGATTTATCTGTTCACGTAACCTTTGAAAAACAGCTGGTGGGGTTTTTCTCTTGACCTCATCCGCCTAGTCACTTTAGAAAATAATTTACTTATCGTCATACCAACAACCGAAACCAGTTGACCTTGTCCGAGCTCACCCAACTCTTTCACCATTAGACAGACAAATGATTAATCTTCTTAGCTCCACTTCCAGCTATGCAAAGAAATATACAAATTACAATCATTCTGAAATGCTATTTTAAATGTTATTCAAATGCTCATGATCAGATGATGTAAAATGTTTTCCGTGTAGTTCACTAACAATGGTTATAATATAAATAATGGCTGAAAAGAAAAACGTCATGACTATGAGGCGTGTGAGTTAAGTTTGGGGAAGCACATTTTCACCATAAAAATGCACCTTTAAAATAAAGCATTCCATGCATCATCGCATTTGTACTTATGCAAGCCTACTATTCGTAATGTGATGAGTAGATTGTATTGTCATAATTTAGGCTAATAATATAACTCAATACCTGTTGGATGTAATGCTGAGCATGTATAGCGTACAGTAGGCTTCGGACAGGGCAACTGGCGGCCCTCGGAATAGTAGAATGCACAAGGAGCAATTTCGAAATTTGGTTTTACATCAGCATTTTTTTGGGGGGGGGATTGCTAAATGAGTTTAGCGGTCAGCTATCTAGACTTGTTGTCATGGTCAAATTACCAGCCACTGTTGATTTTGTTAGTCTCATTCATATATTAAACTGCAAGCATTTCTCTCCTCTCGATGGCAAAAAAATATATATTATTGCAGGGAATGAATTGTAAAACAGCTAATTTTCCTTTCTGCCCCACAGCAAAATGTGTAGAATTATAGGAAACTAGCTTTAAAACAGTAAAATATTCTCTCTGCCCCACAGAAAAATGTGTAGAATTGGAGGAAATTAACTCTTAAAACATTTTATTTTACTCACACCGCTGTCAAGATGGGGTCCACTAGCTCAATTAAGTTGATAATTGTTATAGTAAAAGTCAGATTAGTCTTTTCATTGTTTTCTCCTGACAGCAATAAAGGTTTACTTCTCAAACTAGGTTTTCTTCGATTGTATTTTGAAACGCCTGGCTGAGCCTTTGCTTTTCAATGACAGTAACAACTAAACAATCATGCATTTGGTGTATGCCGTGTGCTGCCTTTCCTTCCGACTGCAGGCAATGCTTATGACCCGCTGTGGGAAATCATACTTTAGTAGCCCATTTTAAATGATTTTATTTATTTCTGTATAGACAGGAAAAGGCTAATTAGGCTATTTCATTTTGGCCTTATGGACACGCCACCTATGGTCATGCCTAACTCACATGGATCGATGTGTGGCTAATTAAAGACCTGTGATCTGGAAGGGCGGGGGGGAGGGGATCTATATTAATCTCTAATATCTGACCATTCACATCAATATTGTTGTGCTTAAATTGATCCATGTGAGCATAAGAGACAAAACTGAATGTTTATTGCAACAAGATGAATGATCTGCAGTAGTAATAGTACAAGAAAATGGCTGTTGCGGTTGCCATAGATCCCAAGCCAGCATCAGGGGCAGGGCGTCTAAGGGGCGTGGTGAGGAGCAATGGGGACATCCAGTCTGAGCTAGCAGTCTTCCTGCCTTCAGCGCAGACCTTCATTAACATCACCTCACAGTCCATTGAGAAACCCACCTCAAACCTGCAGAGGAAATAGAGACAAAAGTGAGTACGTCAAGCGCATCCAAAAGTCCTTGAAGTTCTGTCAAAAAAATGACACCCTAACTTTTGATGGAAGGTTAGGTAGGTTCAGTATTCCTAAACTATGGTCATGTGAATAGAACATTTAAGCACACAAACACCATACCACATTGTAAATAAGTCTGAGATATTGTGTGTGTGTGTGTGTGAGAGATGGTGGTTCTTTCCACTGTGCAGACTGAGGTGGATAGAAGACGTGGAGGAGGGTTCCGTACGTGGAGGGGTTTATGGCTCCATCCAGGGGGATGAGACAGGGTTAGGAGCGGTGGTGGGGGAGTGTGTCCATGGGTACATTCATCTTCATCTCGTTCTCCAGGATCTGGACCAGCTGCTGCATGGAGGGCAGGTGACCTGACTCCAGCTTGGACCACACTGGCACATCTGCCCAGGTAGGTACAAACAAATCAACTCTCCGCACTCTTTTCTGTGTGATGTTTTACAATGATGCAAGGTCCGTGGAGGATTTGTGCATACTCATGCAAACAAGTAATGTGGCAAAGTGAGCCTTACCGTTTAACGTGATTTCAAACGCTCCTGTTGACATACACTGGTTTTCAATCATGTTGCTGAAGAAGAACACCATCATGCAGGCATAAATCTGAAAGAGACACAAACAGAAACTCAATATCAAAACCAATCGATGAGTGTTTTGCCAGGGATTCCATCTTCTCTGGTGTCTAACATGACACATAGATAAATGATGTCTACACATCAGGATTTGAGATTACTGGGGCAAAGTTCACTGGTTGTCAATTTGAGTTAGAAAGTTTGCATATAACATGTATATAAGTATAGATAACAATCTCAAATTGTTCCATAGCCTGTGTACCCCAGCTCAAGGATAAAACAGCAACATGTTGTAGCGGTAGGCAGAGGAACACACAAGAGTAATATAGTGCTCCAGTGTTACTGCTTACATAACCCAAGTACATTCTTATTTGCCCACAGTGTGTTTTGCATATATTGTAAGCACCAAAACTATTGGGACTGTTGTTTCGGCTCTGTACTCCAGCGCTTTGGATTTGAAATGATATAATGACAATGAGGTTAAAGCTTTCATTTGAAGGTATTTTCATCCATATCAGGTGAACCCCCCATTTTAGGGTACCAAAAGTATTGGGTAAAATTCACTTGTGTATTAAAGTAGTAAAAAGGTTATTATTTTCATCCCATATTCCTAGAACGCAATGACTACATCAAGACTGTTATTCTATAAACGTGTTAGATGCATTTGCTGTTTGTTTTGGTTGTGTTTCAGATTATTTTGTGCCCAATAGAAATTAATGGAAAATAATGTGTCATTTTGGAGTAAATTTGATTGTAAATAAGAATAGAATGTTTTCAAAACACTTCTACATTAATGTGGATGCTACCATGATTACAGATAATCCTGAATGAATCATGAATAATGAGTGAGAAAGTTAATCATAATTAATCATAACTATCATAACCCCCCAGTAGAGCGAGAAAGTTAGACGCACAAATATCCCCCCCCCCCCCCCCCAAGACATGCTAACCTCTCACCAGGGGTGGGCAGCATTTTTTTGGGGGGGGGGGGGTATTTGTGCATCTAACTTTCTCGCTCTACTGTTGGAGCTCAAGGTATATATGGATGGGATTTCAATACTGCGTGAACTCTACTTCAGCACCACTGGCTCATGTTACCGTGGAGATCCAGGTTCATAGCCAGGTAAAACAACAAACAGTTGTTACGAACTCCCATGGTTAAGGTATGAGAGTGTGTGTGTCTCTCAGTAGTGACTATGACTACTCTTACATTTTCAATGTATCTCTTAAGGACTGAGTTAAATAAACACATATCAACATGGCTATACTTAAACTATAGAGTATTGTTATACAATAACATACGGTATGCCTGTGATGCTAACACCAAGTGTCATGTAGCATTTTTTACCTAAGAGAGTCTCACCTTATTCTCCTGTCCCCAGACCCAGATGCCTGGGGCTTGCATACCGCAGAGGGCAAAAGGGTCCTTGCCGATGATGATCAGTCCGATCAGTGCCAGCTTGAACATGGACAGGAAGGAAGCAACATGTCTGAGGACAGCAAACAAGATGTCAACTTCCAGAGAGAGGGTAGAACACAGTGGCAGATATCAAGGTGTAAATCGTCAACAAAGAAAAGGATTTTGCACCCGGCAGTATGTAGTGTGTTAGCCCTTAGGCCCAGAACAGATGAAGACCTGAGGGTCAATTTGTTGTTAACAACCACACATGGAAGAATACATTGCAATACACTTCAAATGTAAGTGTCAAGTGTTTCCATGGTATGGTGGCACACAGTGTAACCAGTTCTTTTGATATACACAAGATGTCTGATAGGGAGCGCTGTGTTGAAGCCACTGTGCCTCCATCTTAGCACTCCTATAGAAATTAATGTATTAATGTCTACATTATTACAGACACCTCAATGCATATTGTAATGACATTATGCATTATTACATTGTAAGCTAAACATAAAAATAAAAGGTAAAAACATGTCAATTAAAGTATAATTTTTTGAGATGACTAATGTCCCCACAACAACACAAATATGTAAATACATGTAATTTAGTTCTTGAAACATTGAACTGAAATACTGTAGAATTACATTCATTCCTATGGAGGACTGCTCCTACTGGGGAGTGCCAATATGGCCGACCGGTGGCTTCAAAGCCTCTCAATGGCCAATACATAACATCAGCAACCCAGGGTTTATATACATCATTGAGTATAATTTACCGGTAGAGGGGTAGAGGAAGGTAGTTCTCTCCCTCAATGCGGATGTCTGGGTACCGCTGGTACAAGACCTGCATGTACTCCTCAAACACCCTCTTATACCCTCAGGAGATGCTGAGAGAGAGTTGGAGAGAGTCAAACAGGGCCAGAGTCAGGGGAACAGATAGTGGGGCACTCAGAATAACACACAGTCCTCAGAGGCAAGGCTAGATACACTTGGTCACAGCCAAACATATACACAAACTAAAGTCATCTTTGATTGGTTGTTGCGACTTCCATGCTAATACTGGTGTGTTGCCAGTAAAGCATGTAAAGCACATTTCATTGTATGGCACACGGTTACTCTATTGCACAAATGCATCATTAAACTACTGAACATAACCATTTCACATTCCAAACACAAATCTCCCTTGGTTTGAGTTAATACCATGCTCTTGATATGGTATAAATTAATCTAACAATTATTGCCTACAAGGGTCGCAAATCACAGGATTAACTATTTGACAGTGGGAGTAGCTAACTAGACGTTTTTTCAAACTCTCACCTACAGATGATTAATTAACAACAGACAAAACACGGTTGTCATTTAGCTACATAAACATGTGGATGTTGTTAGCTAACCAAAAATACTGCGCTGATTATGGTTTTGTCTGCACCCACCCAACTTCCTGAGCAGAATTAGTTAAATCCTATTAGGTAACTAGCTAACTACAGTAGCTTTGCA
Source organism: Oncorhynchus clarkii lewisi (assembly GCF_045791955.1). Classification (NCBI taxonomy): domain Eukaryota; kingdom Metazoa; phylum Chordata; class Actinopteri; order Salmoniformes; family Salmonidae; genus Oncorhynchus; species Oncorhynchus clarkii. The sequence continues at coordinate 14,096,648 of NC_092166.1, read as the reverse complement.
CTGCCGTAGCTAGCTCGTTACTCCTAGCTAAATAATAAATTCAAGAAAAATAGGTTAGATAATGTTTTGAACAAAAATATGGGACGCTACACTAGTTTGACAGTCAATTCGATTACATGGAAATTATAACGATTCTTGTTCCGAGACAGGAAATGCAAATTCGGTTTAGACACACACAGGCAAGTAGCTAATGCTAACTGAACAACAGAGGTCTACTCAAAATGTATTGTACTCCCTTACCAGATTTGGAATTTAAGAAGTGGCCCTGTTGCAAATTGCATCTTCATCTTCTTAATGCCGCTGTTATCAGCCGACGCAGCACAATACAAGGAGAGAACTCCTAGAAATATGATCGAAAAAGGTATCCACCTCTCCGCCATTCTGCTACGATTTCTTCACTACTGCATCAGTCCGGTGCTCCCGTCCCCCACTCTGCTCTGTGAAACTATTGCCAGGTTCACGTTCTAGACGGAATTCAGAAATACTTACATTTCCGACTTGCTAACTGATTGAACGCGGCATGTAATATAACTGCAACCAGTTAGCAAGTCGGACATGTCAGAGTTCCGACTAGTATGAACGCAGCATATTGCCCGAGAAATTGAGTTAAGTGAAACGTCACAGTTCAGTGAAAAATTAAGCACATGTATAATAAATTCTGTGATTTTTCTGAGTATGAATATACATGACAGTACACCTTCAAAGCCACTTACAAAAAACACGTTAACTAGACAATTTTAAGGCTCCTGAGGGTCTAAAGCACTGCATCTCGGTGCTAGAGGCGTCACTACAGACCCTGGTTCGATCACGGGCTGTATCACAACCGGTCGTGATCGGGAGTCCCATAGGGCGGCGCACAATTGGTCCAGCGTCGTCCAGGTTAGGGGGTAGACCTTAATTTAAAATAATATTTTTTTCTTAACTGACATGCCTAGTTAAATAAAGGTAAAATAAAAAAGAACGTTGCTCAACCAGAGAAAGCCTGTTTAGACTTTTGTAGACTTTACCCTTTGCAAAAGTTTTTTAAATGCCGTTGTTTACTCAGAGTAGGCGTTCCTTAACGGAAATATATTAGCACACGCCAATGGGATCTCGCTAGCTTTTGCGTGTTCTGCCACTATGACTCATTTGTAGCTAATTGAAATGACAAGCTGTGGTCTATCTTGGTTTAGTTATAAAACTCTTTGGCATAGGTAAATAGATACACGTCATCATTAAAGACCGCATCACAAGAACAAACGCTTTAAAATTGATGCGCAACGAGCATGAGTAGGTGACCGTTTACCTGTACAATTGAATTATCAACAACAAAAAATATGTCAATTGTAATATTGAATTATCTTACTGCACACAACCAAGTGCAGTGCCTTGCCTGTCATCTAACTGTGGATTGGATATATTAGTACTGTAACGACCCTGGGTTTATAAACGCGAATATCGACTCTGCCGCTTGAGTACATTCTGACCATTGTTTGTTTGGGTAACCATTGTCCTTTCTACCTTACATGTTCCCATATACAAAAATGAAGACAATACTGAAATGAATTTAAAAAACTACTGAAATGAATTTGACATGAACATGTCTCTGTCAATGCAGCAATCGAAGTCAAGTGCATTAGGTTTGCATTTACTACATATATCAAAGTCGAAAGAGCTGAAGTACTAGAATTGTGAAACTACACTAGGAAATGCAATAATATGGTAAGCGATAGTTTGTAATGATCAAAGTGGGAAGAACTATATCGCCACACAGTGAGCGGCGGAAAGATATAGCAAATATACATTGCACGTTCGAAATGCGGTCTTCCTGTGTGGGCGGGCTTAAGACTTTGCATACGTAGACATTTGCCCTGCTTTTATTCTCCCTTTTGAAACATTTTGTACTGTAGAGTAGACGAGTGCCAACTGCATACCAGTGAGCCAGATTAACCATATAACTAACATTCCACATTTTTGTAAAATAATTCATAACCTACTTATTTGGAAGATGGTCGCCAAACAGAGGATTCGTATGGCCAACGAAAAACACAGCAAGAATATCACGCAAAGAGGCAACGTAGCCAAATCTACGGTAACATTTGAACCATTTTATTTTGGTTTGCAAACGGGTTAAGGAATATGTTACTTAAAATGAGTAACTAGCAAATGTTTAATTTTCTGATTGTTTGCTAGTTTTTTGTTTCGTTTTTGTCTACATTTACTTATGCTTTGCCCATAGTATATGCAAATTGCCAAGTTGCCCAGCTCAAGCTTTCAATCTTTGGTCAGCTTTTGCGATAGTATCCATGAAATGTAACATCATACAAAGTTGTTTACATTCTATTTAAACAGCTGTATGTTTCTGATTACCGGTTTGAGAATGATACATGTTTGACCGTTGCCATGTTAGTACAGTACCATGACGTGTACTGTATTTGGTTTCACAGAGAAACCCTCAAGATGATAAGGTGGCTGTGGGACCATGGCTGTTGGCCCTCTTCATCTTTGTTGTGTGTGGATCAGGTGAGTTCTGTTGACTATTTTACTAATTACCCAGTGATGATGAGCAGAACTCTGAAATGGATCCATACTTTATCCCAGACGCTTTTGTTGATCTGAAAGGATTGGAAAGGTGTATCCAACATTCTGCCGAGCTTGTTATAAGGCCAGATGAAACCAAATTGCTTACCTATCTATACCTTTGAGGTCTACAGGTGTAGATTTGGAATGTGAAATCGTAGTGCTGGGGCAAATTGTGTCCTCCCATTGCTTCTTTCTTCATATCTGAAATGAGCATGTTTTCTCTCTCAAGTGTGTGCAGGTGTTCACATTCCCACAGATGTGATGTCTTGTACAACTTGTTATGGTGCTGAATATAACGTTGAAATAAAAAACATATCTCATAACCTTATCTCACAAACAGTCTTTGAAGTAGACCAGGGGTGTAATCATTAGTCCAAACTGTAGCAAATGGAAAATCTTTTGCAACAAAAATTAGTTTCTATTGGACAAATTCAGGTAGGTCCCTCCCTGTTTGGTTCCTAGTATACACCCACGTCTACAGTATGAATGTCCCGCCTACTTCCTGGATCATGGACCACTCAGTTTTTGAATGGCCTTCAAGACTATATCATCAAATTCCTATTAAAGATTATATTCATATTTGTGGAATCATTTACATTTACCTGATGCCTTTCATTAAGGTTTTTCAATTACATTTTATTTTTGTGTCATTGAAAATGTTCAAAGGCATTGGGTAGAATTAAATTAATCCACAAATACTAATAGAATTGTACATATACAGTATCTTAAATGGTCACGGTTTCATGATGCTATAATAAGGCCATTGAAAAACAGTGTGGGACATGATCCAGGAAGTAGGCAGGACCTTCATACCGTATTCAAACCAAGCAATGGTCTCATTAGGGGTTTGTTAGGCTCTTTATTATATGCCATATAGCAGACGCTTTTATCCAAAGTGACTTACAGTCATGCATACATATATTTTACGTATGGGTGGTCTCTGGAATCGAATCCACTACCCTGGCGTTACAAGCACCATGCTCTTCCAACGGAGCTACAAAGGACCACTATATCTCCTCACAGCCATAGGGTTGTCAGCCTCTGCACATCTATCTTTTTGTCAATATTTGCTTTTTGACAGGCAATATCAATGCGCTTGTTGCCTCTCTCAGCTAATATTAGGGAAAGACCCGTTTTGATAAGTGTTCGAAGAACTCCGCCTGCTAACTGTTGGGAGTCTGTTTTCGTCATTTATCCTGGGTCAGACAGAATGTTTGTACTGTTTCTGTGTGGTCTGATTTGACATTTTGGCTTACTCCCTTGTCCTCCCCTCCCGCTGTTTGTCCCAGTCCAGGCTTTTAGTAGTCAGTGGGTTTGGCAACACTTTCAGAGATTCCAGCAGAACATAATAGAGCAATTACATTAGTCACCTTGGAAACATAAATTAATACTTTGCAGGAAAGGAGGGATATAGTCACACTGGCAAGTTAAAAGAAAGGAGAAAATGTAAACTATTCCAGCAGTACATTCTGGTAAGTTCCCAACAGTGTTCCGAGCTTCAATGACGACTGCTGTTGTCAGTGAATAAAAACCTTCACTTTGGGTCAGGGTTTTCTAGCATCATCTGAGGGGTTCTTTGACTCAGCTAAATTCCTTGTCAATGAACTCCAGTGTAGATTTGTTTTCTTGACATTTGAATTATCTCTCTCCACAGCTATCTTCCAGATCATTCAGAGCATTCGGATGGGCATGTAGGATGAAATGTCCACCCCGTTCATTCCACTCAGTATCCGCCCAACCAAGTTCCACCTCTCTCAGCTCGATGACGTCCCATTATCCTTCACTCAACATTCTCAGTCTTCTTAAGTTGCACACAGCTAGGCCAAGGACGATGAGCCACTGTCTTGCACTTTGTGACTTTCTGTTCTTAATTTGTATTATTTTGTTCGACCTTTGTTATTTGTCGCTGGTTACTTTTGGCAAGCTCTGTCAAGTCATTCCTACCTTGTGCCTTAAATAATAGAGGTTAACAATTTTCAGCACACAACAAAAAGCCATCAAGCTGCATTCCAATAGTGGGGTTTCTGAAATAGTAAGGTGATGGGCTCTGTCAATCTCAGGCAAGTTGGCCATCTTGTGGAATTGTGAGCTCTGTTTTTGGTGGTCCTTTCTAGAAGTCTTATTTGCCACCACTTTGTTGTAATTTCAGTGTGTAAAATGAACTACAATTTCTACTTTAATTTAGTGTATTGAAAGAAATGTTCTGTTTTGCTTTGAACATGTTTTCTGTTTGGTAGAATGGCCAAATGCCTTGGTCAGACTGGAAAGAAATTCAGCAACACAAATCTTAGCACAAGATTTGAAGCTGGATATAATACTCATGCCAAAAGAACAACTAAATGGTAGAAACCAGAGCCATGTATTTAGAAAGTTAGGACATTGAAGTTATGGCATTATGATGCATTTACATGACACCTTATAATCAAAGAGTTCCTGAATGTCTATAATTAAAAAACTTGTCTTACAAATGGAATGCTCAAAGCCGTTGGTTTAAGAAGTTGGGCAAACTATATGGTTTTGGTAGAAATTAGTGGTACGTAATGATAAGCAGTCCTATTGTTTTTTGCGGTCTAGTCCTCATCTACTTTTTAAATATTTTGTATCTATTGATTGGCCCTGCCTATTCTTGCGGCTTTGGGATTGTCAACTGATCCACAGTCAGTTGAATATGGATCAGTAAAAGTAAGATAAGGACATCTTCAAGCTTTGGTAGTTGATCTGACGTCCTGTCCTCATGTTTACGGAAACAGTTCAAGGCTCAAGATTACTGGATAAAATGTAATTATCTTCACTAAACCAGTGTTTAGAAGTAAATATTAAGGGCTGGATGAAAATGTCAACCTGGTTATTTTACTGTGCATAAAGTATGCTGGCAATGTAAGAGCGAAATTAATAAAATATGATAATTGGTACATTATTTTGTGCTTTTCTTATGTAAGATACCAATCATCACCCAGAATAAATACTAACATATTTGCATGTACAGTTGAAGTCTAAAGTTTACATACAATTTAGCCAAATACATTTAAACTCAGTTTTTCACAATTCCTGACATTTAATCCCAGTAAAAATTCCATCTTGGGTCAGTTAGGATCACCACTTTATTTTAAGAATGCGAAATTTCAGAATAATAGTAGAGAGACTGATTTATTTCAGATTTAATTTATTTCATCTCATTCACAGTGTGTCAGAAGTTTACATACACTCGATTAGTATTTGGTAGCATTGCCTTTCAATTGTTTAACTTGGGTCAAACGTTTCAGGTAGCCTTCCACATGCTTCCCACAATAAGTTGGGTGAATTTTGGCCCATTCCTCTTGACAGAGCTGGTATAACTGAGTCAGGTTTGTAGGCCTCCTTGCTCTCACACGCTTTTTCAGTTCTGCCCACAAATGTTCTATGGGATTGAGGTCAGGGCTTTGTGATGGCCACTCCAATACCTTGACATTGATGTCCTTAAGTCATTTTGCCACAACTTTGGAAGTATGCTTGGTGTCATTGTCCATTTGGAAGACCCATTTGCGACCAGGCTTTAACTTCTGACTGATGTCTTGAGAGTTGCTTCAATATATCCACCCAATTTTCCTACCTCATGATGCCATCTATTTTGTGAAGTGCACCAGTCCCTCCTGCAGCAAAGCACCCCCACAACATGATGCTGCCACCCCCGTGCTTCACGGTTGGGATGGTGTTCTTCGGCTTGCAAGCATCCCCATTTTTCCTCCAAAGATAACTTTGGTCATTATGGCCAAACAGTTCTATTTTGTTTCATCAGACCAGAGGACATTTCTCCAAGAAGTACAATCTTTGTCCCCATGTGCAGTTGCAAACTGTAGTCTGGCTTTTTTATGACGGTTTTGGAGCAGTAGCTTCTTCTTTGCTGAGCAGCCTTCCAGGTTATGTTGATTATAGGACTCGTTTTACTGTGGATATAGATACTTTTGTACCTGTTTCCTCCAGCATCTTCACAAGGTCCTTTGCTGTTGTTCTGGGATTGATTTGCACTTTGCGCACCAAAGTACGTTAATCTCTAGGAGACAGAACGCGTCTCCTTCCTGAGCGGTATGACGGCTGCGTGGTCCCATGGTGTTTATACTTGCGTACAATTGTTTGTACAGATGAACGTGGTACCTTCAGGCGTTTGGAAATTGCCCCCAAGGATGAACCAGACTTGTGGAGGTCTACAAACAAATTCTTGGCTGATTTATTTTGATTTGCCCATGATGTCAAGCAAAGAGGCACTGAGTTTGAAGGTAGGCCTTCATTTTCTGTAATTTTCCAAGCTGTTTAAAGTCACAGTCAATTTAGTGAATGTAATCTTCTGACCCAATGGAATTGGGATACGGTGAATTATAAGTGAAAAATTCTGTCTGTAAATAATTGTTGGAAAAATTACTTGTGTCATGCACAAAGTAGATGTCGTAACCGACTTGCCAAACTATAGTTTGTTAACAAGAAATGTGTGGAGTGGTTGAAAGATGAGTTTTAATGGCTCCAACCTAAGTGTACATAAACTTCCGACTTCAACTGTATGTACACACACACACACATCAGTGGAGGCTGCTGAGGGGAGGATGGCTCAAAATAATAGCTGGACTTATATCAAACGCATGGTTTGGATGTTTGATTCCATTCACTGCATTACAGTCATAGCACTTCGTTCCATACATTATTATGAGACATCCTCCCCTCAGGAGCCTCCACTGGCATGCATACATACATAAAATTGTAGTTTCCTAAAAAGGAATTTGCCTGAATAGTTAGTTGCCTCAAGGTGGCAGAATAATACCGTTCTCCGACTTCAGAGATTTCAGCGGAAAATTCACCGGAAACGTCAGGCCATCCATTAAAAAATAACGTCACTTCCTGGAAAGATGTTCTGGTTGTTGTAGTTCCTATGTGGAGTAAACCTGTCAATCCGAGGATTGCAGAAGTACTATGTTGATAATCCGTCTGCTCTTCCCCTCTACATATCGAGCTGCTGGCACAGTTCGTGACATTGGACTAACGTTACCTGCATGTTGGGAGTCGGTAAATTGTTATACTAGCTAGTTATTACATTTAGCGTTAGCCAACAGCTAGCTAGTTAGCAGCAGAAAGCGCACCAACTTCACAGTCAGTAGGTAGCAAAGATTTTCCTAGAACACTGCCTATGAGCTAGTTTTCAACAGTAACGTTAGCTACTTCTCCACTGCAAAACCCAGGCCAGGCACAACGGTAAGTTCGTGAATCATATTACAGTAAATATTTTTAGCTAGCTAGCTATAGTGTGATCAGATTGCTTTCCCATAGAGTTATACTTGGTACAACTGGCTACCTAGCTAGCTACGTACTTTGTTGGATTGTCAGAGATAGTCAAGCTAATATATGTAAGACAGCTTGTTATTAAGACTGGACATCTGCACTTCGAGGTCACTCTCTCCTTGTCAGTTAAACGAAGCTAGCTACGTGTGATAACCCCTACCTCCGTCTTTCTCTCTACTATCAGATGACAATCGATTGCTGTAGATTGTAGCCAGCAGATACGCCCCACACAGCTTTGCTTACAGCTGCACAAGGTCGGACAGGCTTCCCGTGTAAAGGCATCCATTGGCATACTTGCATCCAAACAGTTTGGTACAGTTAAGCATATATAACGACAACATATTGTGGCGTTTTGGTCTTCGGCTAGGTTTTTTTTTGGCTGGTCGTGCACACACTTTTTTGAGTCTATGCTCCTTTATTGGTGATTGTTGTCAGTCAACAAGAGATTACTAATTTTCATGCAAATGTTTTCACCTATGAAATACTGCACCAAACATCCCCGTTTGATGTAAAATTGCGAGACTGGCAAAAACGTCAAACTTAAATGATTTCTTGAGTTATCTTAGATTCATTCTGACTTCATTCTGACTATTTTGAGAGTGGCTACACAGTAACTCAAGATGGGTAAATAGTAATATTGCTGCTTTTTTTCCATCGTTATTCAAGTATAGGTACTTTCAAGTGAAGGTCGAAGGTTCGTCTCGAGAAAATATTTTGTGTGCATGAACAACCGGGAAAAAAAACCTTGCCGAAGACCATAACGTCACAAAGTGTCATCATAATATATGCACTGAACTGTTTTGGATAGTAAGCATGTGGACGCCTTTACTCGACACAGGAAGCCCGTGAGTGAGTGACAACGTTGGTGATACATACACCCACCATACGTTTTACTATCCGTGTGTGGACCTAAAATTGATTTAAATAAAAAAATCATATTTTCAATAACCCCGAACTCGTATCACTATCCCCTAACCGTAATTGTAACCCTAAACCTAACCCCTAAGCATAAAATAGCCTTTGTCCTCTTGGGGAAGTGGGAACTGTCCCAATGAGGGAGACTTTTCCTTGTTTTTCTATCCTTTTGGGGATTTTCGGTACCCATGAAGATAGTAATACAAGCCCACACAGTCACGTTGCTAGATGATGTAGACTAGAATGGAATATTCTTTTGTAGTCTAAAGTCGCTAACAGGTCCCATATGGAACATACACACGGGTAAATAATTATGGGAACGTTGTGTTTTAACTGTTTCAGTTTGGCAACAGTTTACATTTCAAGAAGCCTATCACTTTAATCGCATGTATCGTCCTTGGTTTTCTCCTTATCGCAACCAATTTCAGACATGACATGTGAATCTCTGAAACAGTCCAAGAAAGGCCGAGTTTGTTGCGCAACAAGCGCCCCCCCCCCCCCCCTTACATAAGTGATTAGTGTCGACTTCAAAGTGTGAGTGATTTGAAAGGCCAGTGAACGTGTTCACTGAGAACATGCCTGGGTTATTATGTAACCGCACCATTCGACCCTGCCGGCATACGCAGAAACACACCACTCGACCTTTCTACCTCCTTGTAGTGCCCAGTGGATGGACGCCGCCTTGTGGTGGATAATGGAATTGGCGTGAATTGCATTCAATGTAGACTCATTGGGGAGAGACTGATCTATGACAGACAGGTAACTGCCAAAATAAAGGAAACACTTGAGTTAATGAGGGATACAAAGTATATTGGAAGCAGGTGCTACAACACAGGTGTGGTTCTTGAGTTAACTAAACAAGAAACATCCCATCATGCTTAGGGTCATGTATATAAATGCCCAGTTGCCCATTATTTTGACTACCATGGCTAGAAGAAAATAGATCTGTGACTTTGAAACAGGGGGGTTAAAGGGTGTGTGTCTCAGTCACCAGATTTAAAACCAATCAAACACTTATGGGAGATTCTGGAGCGGCACCTGAGACAGCGTTTTCCACTACCATCAACAAAACAGCTGATGGAATGTCTCATGGAAGAATGGTGTCACATCCCTCCAATAGAGTTCCTGACACTTGTATAATCTATGCCAAGGTGCATTGAAGCTGATCTGGTGGCTCAAAGCCCTATTAAGACATTTTATGTTGGGGTTTCCGTTATTTTGACAGGCTTATTTCTTACAAAGGTATAACCTTCAGTAGCTGCAATAAGACTCCTTGTTTGCACATCCCGCTACAGGTGAATGTTGTTTTTGTCCATGCAGACAGCAAATTCTCTTTTTTGGAATAGTGCATCTTATTGCTTTTTCTCTTTAAGCAAGATGATAGCTGTTACTGTGTGTGTGTGTGTAACATTTCAGCCCCGGGATGGAGGCCCACAGCTCAAGCCGGTCCAGCCTGTCCAGGAAGAGGAGGAGAGATGGGTCTAACGGAGAGACCGAGGAGGTAGAACGGCCAGGGAAAGTCCCAAGATCCACCGTGGTGAGTGAGGAAGAGGCTTTATGTGTGTGAGCAGACTTCATTTACAGGGAGTTGATGTGGTGGTTAAGATAAGATAATGAGTCATGATTCTTATGAAGGAAACCCTTCTCATGGTTGTCATGGTAATAATGTGTATTCGTACACTAGGGTTTAAAAGATCCCGCCCCCTATGCTGATGAGCTGGAGTCGGCTGAGGACACTCCATACCTGCGAGTCAGTATGGACGAGGCCAAGAGGGGAACTCCATGTGAGTCGCACACACATCAACACACACTACACTCAGAAACACATCTCAATCACTCTCAAACTGTAGCAAGCAGTACCATTCAAAAGACATGAACAGTTCTGAGAATATAAGGAATGTTTCTCTATTGACGTGACCTGTTAATGACGTGACCTGTGATTGGCCGTCATCACCATCATGTCCCTCTCTCCCACAGTTGATAGGCCAGTTCGGGTGTATGCAGATGGCATCTTTGATGTGTTCCACTCAGGCCATGCCCGGGCCCTCATGCAGGCCAAGGGCCTCTTTCCGAACACACACCTCATTGTGGGCGGTGAGTGTCTCACTCTGGTTGTGTCAACCTTTCCTCGCTCAACATGCCTTGAGTGCCCTCTTGCTGGCTTACTGTCTGTCCATTTATTTGGTTCTTCAGAGGAAATCGTTTTTCGGAGGCATAACGCCAAGCACCCTCTATGTAAAGTGCTAGAACTAATTCAAGTTGACTCACTTCCCCTGAACCGCCATGCTTCTTTTCCTCTCGTCTCAGTGTGTAGTGACGACCTGACACACAAGTTCAAGGGGTTCACGGTGATGAACGAGGACGAGCGCTACGACGCAGTCAGCCACTGTCGCTACGTGGACGAGGTCGTCAGGAACGCGCCCTGGACGCTTACGCCCGAGTTCCTCTCCAAGCACAGAGTGAGAGAGAGGAAGGATGGGGGGGAATGGAACGCAATGTCGTGCGTTCAGAGTGTATTTTGTCTGTGCGGTGTATAATGTATTCCTTCTCTCGTTCACCCCCCTCACCCCACCAGATCGACTTTGTTGCTCATGACGACATCCCATATACATCAGCAGGCCAGGACGACGTTTACAAGCACATCAAGGAGGCGGGTGGGTACCATAACAACCAGCAGGAATGTCCATTATGAATGTCCTGGGACCGTGTGTCACGATGACATCTCTCACCTTTTGGCCCTTTGTGCCTACAGGCATGTTTGCGCCTACCCAGCGGACGGAGGGAATCTCCACCTCGGACATCATCACGCGCATCGTCCGCGACTATGACGTGTACGTGAGACGCAACCTGCAACGCGGCTACACGGCCAAGGAGCTCAACGTCAGCTTCATCAATGTAACACTTCATGTTACTATCATTATTATTAGTAGTAATGATGGTATTTGGTTGATGACTTTTGATGAGTCATAAGGAGCAGTAGTTGTGAGAGGTAGCTAGCTATTGGTCTATTTGTCATTGCATCGCAGTGCTTAAGGCGTAACTACAGACCCGGTTCAATGCCAGGCTGTGTTACAGCCAGCCCATGACCGGGAGACCCATGAGGCAGCGCACAATTGGCCCAGCATCGTCCAGGTTAGGGGAGGGTTTTACTGGCCAAGATTTCCTTGTCCAATCGCACTCTAGCGACTCCTTGTGGCGGGCTTACTTCAATCGTCAGCTGGACGGTGTTTCCTTTAACACATTGGTGCGGCTGGCTTCCGGGTTAGGCGAGCAGTGTGTCAAGAAGCAGTTCGACTTGTCAGGGTCGTGTTTCGGAGGACACATGGCTCACGACCTTCGCCTCTCCCGAGTCCGTAGGGGAGTTGCATCGATGGGACAATTGGATACCATAAAATTGGGGAGAAAAGGGTGTGAAAGGTATATTTGTCATGGAAGACAGTGGAATCAGAATTCGTTGTAGTACTAGTTGTATTTGAATAAAAGCTGCTAGGAAACATGATTTGTTTACTAGTTTAGTGCAGCCTCACTTGCCAAGGTCTGGCGTTATGACACTGTGTCCCTGTCTTTCAGGAGAAGAAGTACCACCTGCAGGAACGTGTGGACAAGGTGAAGAGGAAGGTGAAAGATGTGGAGGAGAAGAGTAAAGAGTTTGTGCAGAAGGTGGAGAACAAGAGCATTGACCTCATCCAGAAGTGGGAGGAGAAGTCCCGGGAGTTCATTGGCAACTTTCTGCAGATGTTTGGCCCTGAGGGAGCACTGGTGAGACCTTTTTTTGTTTTGTGTGTGTATTTTAATGTAGACTAGAATGTCTTTTGTGGCAATCCTAATTTACTGCTCTGGGGAATAATATAGTGAAGCGTTCAAAGGAAGATGTCGTGCTGTAGATCAACGTGGATTTGTTTTATTGCCTAAGAACAACAAATTAACTTGGAATCTAGACTGAGATGCTGCCTCTCTCTCTCTAGAAGCACATGTTGAAGGAGGGCAGAGGGCGCATGCTGCAGGCCATCAGCCCCAGACAGAGCCCCAGCAGCAGCCCCACCCGCGAGCGTTCCCCCTCGCCCTTCTTAAACAAGGCCTCACCTTCCCCTCCATCCCACCACAGCGCAGCACGGGGATACCACATCAGCGAGGATGATGATGAGTCTGATGAAGATTAAGGCTCACTTTTATTTTTATCTTGGTCTGTTAATCCCGCCCCTCGGTCCGTCAACAATATCAGCATTCAACCCCTCCAAACAAATCATCAGTATGTCCACTTATATATGTATAGCATTGTCTCTCACTTCATTTGCTCTACCCATTTAATTTTTTCACTCCCTTTTTCAATTGGTGTCCATTTCTTATGGACTGTACTACTTTGTCAGTCCAAGGAGGGTTGATGCAGTGTAGCGGTCACATCTCTTAATTTTATTCAGTCAGTAACCACTACTCACTGGAGGCATTTGGAGCTGTGTTCATATTACCCTTCACGTCACTTTTTATTTCACATTATCAATAATTTCTCTCTGATGCACGCTTCCTACTCAAGATGTCAATCTTAGCGAGGTGATTTTCTTGTTAACCTTGAGTTTAGTGGGGAATTCAAGTGTCCCCCCTTATTGTGTTGAGTGCACTGTTGAATTCCTTCTCAGCAGAGCTGAGTCTTTTTCTTTGCAATGTAGGAACCATCAGTCCCTTGCTCTCCCCTCAAAGTGTTATTGTGCATGTATGTGTGTAAACTGCTAGTTGTGTAGGCATGTCAATGTCCTCCATCCATGGACTGACCTGGATTCAGCTTGACTTTTTTTTTGCACATTGTAATAATGCTTAGTTGGTTTTGATGGTCAGTCTTTGGACAGTGGATTTAAGTATAGTGCCCAGCGTTTGAACTCCAGAACTAGATCTTGTTCAGTAGGGCTCAAAGGAGGTTCTTGTCAAACCCCAAAAAACAATGTGCCCAATAACAAGACTTCCTTTTAAAAACGACTGGGGAATACAATTGTCCCATCTCTCCCTCCTGTAGTTGGGCATTGCTTGTTTTTGGCTGTTGGCCCATCCCTTACTGGGCTTCGTCTCCATGGTGGCAAAGCAGGATTTAAAAAAAAATGTATTTCCTATATACAGTAGGCTAGCTGAAATATGGGATTATTTTAAGCATAGTATTAGATTTAAGAATCAGTCCATTAAAATTGCTTCTCATTAGGGGCATGGGCTATAGATCACTTGGTGGCAAGACTTGTCTAACTATATACATGGAAACAAGAACATTGTTTTAACTATTATTGTTTGCGTTGAATTTGTAGGGCTAAGAGAAACCAGTAGAACATGAAAATGGAATTTTTAAAAAGTTAACCACAACCATGTAAAATTTCTTTAAAAAAAAATCTGAGTTGAATCCTCCTGCTTGATTGTGAAACTCAATGCTTATTGTAATAGCCGAGTGATCACACAACCAAGACGCAGTTACTACACACCAGACACACATTAAATCAGAACCCTGCTCAGTGCACTAGCTGGACCTATCCTTCAGGTTTTGGGCGATTGATTTGACAAGGGTCACAGCCCAATCAATGCACGTTCAGAAACATTTCCAAAACTAGTTTTACTTGGCAAGGCAGACACAGCACGTATGTGTTATCAAGAGAAACTATGCAGCTATCCTAAGTCATTACTCTACGTGCTTGACATAGGTCACTTTGTTGAGTGTCCTGGCTTTGCATTAGTTTTGAAATTTGTTCAATCACTTCTCACCCGGTACAAACTTGGGCCAGCTTAATCAAATCCCCCATTGGCTGCGTTCCAGTATGACTACATTGCAGATTTTACAACACCTAGAGGTGTCGGTCATATCAGGTAACCACATATAGCAATTTGATGACATGGCACACAACTATTGGTTGATGCAAAGACTAGAATGTAGTCTGCCTGGAACACAACCTATCCTTTACTAGCACGTGTTCATGTAAATTGCAATAAGGCACAAGGGTTTGTGGTATATTTGCCATATACCACAACCCCCGCGGTGCCTTATTGCTATTATAAACTGTTTACCAATGTAATTAGAGCAGTAAATAGTTTAACATCCGTGGTATACGGTCTGTCAGACAATCAGCATTCAGGGCTCCAACCATCCAGTTTAGAAAAAGACAATGACAGGCAGAGCTGGTTACATGATGGGATTTTACTGGACAGTCACCAGGTTTTACAAACAAGGCAATGTGACCAATGTGGGGCGACCTCATCACGGGCTCTGAAAAGGCAGGTCAGCGCCAAGCCACTGTAGTGCTCAGGTTGTATTCCACCCAAAGAAACAAACTACCATTTACAAACAGCCAATTATCAATAAGCTCACTAGATGCATGTCACAGGTAAGAGAGGATGTTGGACTGAAAAGGCCATTTAGAAAAACGGTGGATAACAAGTGGACGCTTCAAAGACCTTGACCCTTTAATAAAAACTGCAGACTGGACAGTAACACTTAACCCGGACTTTCCTCCACATTATGGACCCTTCAACCCCACCAGTTTTCACGTTATTTGTATTCTTTCTATACAGGGGCAGCTTGTTTGCAAGTTGAAGGTAGACTCATCGAAATGATGTTGCCATGAGCAGCACTGGCTATTGAAATGAGCAAGATGCAACACTTAGCTCTCACAGTGCAGGGCACCAAAATAGCAGAGAAGTTGAGCTTCAACGCTCTTAGTTGCTGCAGAAAACGACCCACTATGCTGTTTACTTTCTACATCATATCGCTGAGTCTACCTTTAACCATAGTAAGAGATGCCATACTATGGTTCACATTTTGCATATACAGTATCTGTACGTTATGCCAGTTTTTTTTTTTAATTCATCCCTAACATTGCAGAATAAAGGGAAGAGAGATGGAGGGAAGAGAGAGGGACATAAGAAAATATGTAAAGTGTGGAGGGAGAATGTTAGGTATGCCTCAACTCGCGCTCTAACATCGAGTCTCGTAGATGCCGCTTCGGCCAATGTAGCGCACCCATTTGACAACATCATGATCACTGTAGTTCAGCTTGGACTCAAACACCTTCAAGTAACGCACCTTCAGCCCGGAGGGGGCAAATGGAACCTGAGGGGTACAAAGACATCCAGGTTACAAGTTCTACACAACTGCATATTAATACTGTATGCTAAAATGCTACATTTGTCATTACTGCTGAGAGGGTGAGTGTGACTGCAACCTTACCTCAAAGTTCATGGAGATGGGAGGACGGGCCCACTTCTTCTTATCGTTGGTGGGCAGCAGCTCGATTTCAGCACTGATCTGAGATTCCTTCATCCCAGCCATGCGCTTGATCCTACATGCAGGAAACACACAACAATACAACATCAGAAAGAGACATTCACAATCAAGGAAGGGGATACAAAACAAGAGTGTGATCTTTGGTACGGTGATGGGAAGAAGCAGAGGGTTGAAATAACACTAACTTCCATACGATGGCGTTCTCGCTGGCCTTGTACTTGGCCTTGCCTTTCATGCAGATCACCTGGACACCGCTTGTGTTGAGCGGCGTGGGAATGCGCACCTGGAGCAACAGAAAACAAGTCATAACATGATAAACAAATTCTCATACAGCAGTCTAAACCTAAACTTTCTAGAATAACAATAGGTGAAATTCACAGACCAAGAAAATACAAGGTTTATGAGACCAAACATAATATAAATTCAAAAGAAGAACAGGTTTACCCCAAGGTTACTAACCACAATGTAAAAAGACAAAAGGCTGAATAGCTACCTCAATTTTCTGGGCCAGGAGCGAGGGTTTGAAGTTGGACTTGATGACCACTTTGACCTCCAGTTTGGTGCGGCCCACCTCCCTGACCAGTGGAATGACTCGGAAAGGTAGGATGATGTCTTTAGTGGTACGGTACCTGGTAAAACCCACACCAAACTCATGTCAAAGCAGACACACGCAGGGGGCAACAGTACAAAGACGTCCAAAGATGGAGGGGCACAATCATTGGGCACATATAAATGCACACAGAAAGCGGGATGACTTACAAAACATGCGCGTTTACAGGGTAATATAGGTTTGAAGTTTAGCCTGTGACACACTTACCTCATGAGCTCATACTCTCCATCCGGGGGGATGAAGCTGATGCTGCGCTCCGAGTCAAACTTACTGAGACGCACACACTGGTTGAACGTACAGTCGTCGATGGCTATGGACTGCTTACCACTGGTACTACAGGAGCAGAGGGAGAAGGGTTGACTGTCTATGCACCATACACACCTGTTCATACAGACATTAAAAACTAACGCACAAACCAGCCATTTAAACACACTACTCTACATTCCCCACTTCCTAACACGTCACCACCACCCAAACACACAACACATAAAGACACACAAAAAGGGATACCACAGCAACCCAGTGGATGCTAATCTCCATCCCTGTCAAAGACTGGGTCAGGGTTAAGGGTCAAGCGGGTGGGTAATAAAGCTAACACTCACTGATTACTAAGAAATACACAACCATTGGGAAGTCCACTAAAGATTTGAGGAGGCTAGTTAGATTCTCATCAATTAGCAGTCACACTATTCGATTAATACAGTAAATGTTGGGAGCCTCCTCAAATGCTTAGTAAAGCAGTCGCCATTAATGACACCATAGACAAGACAGCAGGGAGGTATGGGAGTAAGGCCAGATATCAATACAGTACCTTCCTCCTCCCCCTAAATCACTGAGGTACAGAACAAGAGAGGGAAAGAAAGATGTAGCGAATGGAAAAAAATGGTAAGTCTCAACACAAGCTCTATATAGAGGTCTTAGTCCAGGGACTGACAGTTGGTCTGATAAAGATCACATTCCTATTTCCTACACAGAAGAATAAGTCAGAATCAACACCAAGTTGAAAATCTTATTGAGAAATACATTCTTTATCTGATTCTGCAGCACAAGTCTCTTGTATTAAGCTCCAGCCCTTTAATGACAAGCTCTGTCCAGAGTTGGGGTCAAATGCTTTTCAATTCAGAACAGGACCTAAAATGAAATTCCAATTCTCCTCATGAAATTTGCAATTGGAATTTCAGTTTACTTCCCGAATTGAAAAGGAATAAACCCCAACCCTGGGTCAATCCAAAAACAACCTCTTACTCACCTCTTTCCCACCTCATCAGTGACACCGCCTTTACCCGCCTTATCAATGACAATTTTGTCATTCATGCCAAATTTGCACTCCGGCATTCCACTGAGATAGCTCTTCATTACCACACGGCCGGACACGTGGGCACTCAGGACCTGACCTGGAGGGGATAAAAGTGAAAGGTTCAATCATTAGGGCCTTTTCTCAATCGCATACTCCTTGTGTCCTCTCTCCTCAAAAACCATTGGAAGAGAAACTCAGAGGGGAAGGACCTCTGGCTCTCTCATTCAATGGGTTTTGAGGAGGCGGCGAGGAGAGAGGACGCGAGCACTATGTCATTGTGATTCTCCCATTGAAACAACATTACTCCTACACTTCCCCTAGTTATTTTTGCTCTTAGCATATTCAACACCTGTTTAGGTCGTTTACTTTCAAGTGTTATGGCCAACAGTCACCTTGAGGCGACATAAGCAGGTTGACACTCTCCAGCACATCTAAGAAGAGCTCATTGCGTCGATACTTGATGCCTTCGCGACGCCAACCAATCTGCCCAGTCACCTGACTAGTGATCTGAGACTGCTCTTCCTTTGTCTGTAAAAAGAGAGGGAGATCAACATGATATGAAGTGGAAAAAAACAGCGTATAGTTGAAACCAGGCCCAATGTCCCAAATAGAACTGAAATCAACAGCCCAAACCAAATGAGGCTCATCATTACCTGATGCTGCATCCGGCAGTGTCCACAACCCCAGAGAAAGAAGAAACAATAGGAGAAACCTTTAGAAAACAGTTGGAAAACAGACAGCACACAAGTTCTGCTACAGAGCCCATTGCAGAGGTCATCAGCCTCACCTGGCCCTTGATGCCCTGCTGGGTGATGAAGGTCTTTAGTGCTCCGGTCTCAGAGTTCTGGGGATACCCGAAGTCCAGGATCTCTGCACACAAA